>NC_048220.1:21372252-21372509 GCF_002007445.2 Ailuropoda melanoleuca
CTGTTTTTCTCCACCCCCTCGGGGATGCCGATGATTCTGACATTGGAACGTTTCATTGAGTCAGTAATCTCCCGTAACCTACATTCGTGGGCATGGACTTTTTTAAGTCCAGCTTCTATTTTCGCTTTTTCTTCTACTAACCCATCCTCCAATTAGCTGATAGGTTCCTCTGCCTCATTTACCCTGGCCATCAGAGCCTCTAGTTTTGACTGCATTTGGCTCATAGAATTTTTAATTTCTGCCAGATTCACTCTCAT
>NC_048220.1:21372721-21404101 GCF_002007445.2 Ailuropoda melanoleuca
TCATTCTGGTGAGGAGAGGTTGTGGGGTTGTCCAGAGCCCAAATTATTGACCAGGACCCAGGCCATGCACCTTTGTTTTATAGGGAGCTTAGGGGATGTGGGCTTCTTGATTTTTCAGCCTGCCTTCTGGGGGAGGGGCCTGCCGCACCAATACTCAGGCAACCCTGTTTGGGTTTTGTCTCCATGTCTCCTGCGAGGGGGGATGGGGATGGGCACCCTGTGAGCCTGTGTTTCCAGGCTTTTGTTCTCCGGCGGCTTTCCCTGGCGGTTTGCTGTGCCTTTTCTGAGAGACAGAGCAGCATTGGCTGAATCTCAGGCTCTGTTACAGAATAGAGGGGATCGCGGGCCGTTCTCCACTGATGATCTGGCCACTTTAACTCTGTTTCTGTTGGTGCTGCTCAACCCTGCAGCGACCCGGGATGTGCGCCCCACACCCAGCGTCCCAGCCCTCACGGCCGGCACGTCTCTGTCTTTTGTGCTTCTAACACTGCCAGCCGCCAGCCGCCAGCCGCCCCCGCCCCCGTGCGCTCCCGGAGCTCCCGGTCTCATTCTGTTTCCAGTGAGCACACCGGAGTTCCGTGAGAAGTCTGGTGGCGCACGCTCCCCGCTCTTGGTCCCAGTCTGTTTTCTCGCGGGTGCTGTCCGGGAGTCCGACCGCTCCCCCATGCAGGTGGCTACCGCTTCCCAGCGCCCGAACGCGACGGCTCCCTCCCCCTTCCGTTTATCTTCCAATATCTGTGCGCGGTTTCATGGCTCCCCGCTTCGTACCTCAATACTCAGTGCTGGAGATGTTCATTTGTAGAGATCCAGATGTATCTTCCTGTGTCTCAGGCTGATTCCGTGGATGTTCAGGCTGGTCTGGTACCTATCCAGCTCGACTCAGGGGACCGGCTGAAAAAGGGGTCCCCTACTCCTCCTCCATCTTATCCCCTCTCCCATGATAGTTTTTCAATCGATTCTCTTGGATTTGATGGAGGCACAGTTATAGTATTTTCTTCCAGTAATGATCATTTTGACTCTTTCTATTACTTATTATTTACTTCTTATATTTGACTATTATTTCTTTTTCTCACCTTTTTGTCCTAGTTAAGACATCTAGACAAATACTGTGCAAGAGCAGTGAAAGGATCATTGTTTGGATCTTGACAACAATGGGAATTTTAGAGTGTTAAATCCAGTATTGGCTTTTGCTTTCCAATATATGTTCTTTAAAATGCCAAGAGGCACCTGGGTGGCTCAGTTGGTTAAGTGTCTACCTTGGCTCAGGTCATGATCTGGGGCTCCTGGGACGGAGCTATGCATTAGCCTCCTTGCTCAGCAGGGAGTCTGCTTCTCCCTTCAATCCTCCCCCTACACTCCTCATGTGTGCTCGCACTCTCTCTCTCTCTCTCTCAAATAAATAGATGGGAAAAAAATCTTTGAAAAAAAGTGCCAAGAACATTTCTTTCTCTTCATGGTTTTCCAACTTTTTACTGTGAGTTACTGGTAAATTCTATCAAATGCCTTTCGAGATGATCACAGGTTTCTTTTTTTTCCTTTTAATCAATTAGTTAATGGATTTTCTAATATTAAATTAACCTTATAACCCAAGAAAATCTCCAAGGTGGTAACTATTTTAACATACTATGGAAGCTAATTTGTTATATTCACAAATTTGACCAATCTGTCATTTTCTTGAAGGGGCTATCTTGGTGCTAGGGTAATAAATAGATCTTTACAAGGATTATGGAAGCTCTTTACCTCTCCCTGGCTCTAGAACATGGTTCTCTGAGGGAAAATGTTTGTGCTCCTCGTCTGGGCCAACAATGCTTCATGCTTGAATGCCCAATGTCACAGCTCTTTGTGGCCAGCTTGTCTTAATCCTGGACACAGCTACTTCTCATGGACTGCTGGTCCCAGGGTTCTGGGCAGCATCCGTTCGAACATTCAGTGCATCCCTAGTCCACACCTGCCATTTTCTCTTTCTCTTTCCTGAGATGAGACAGTTCTTGTTTAATTCTCAGCCCATAGAAGTTGTCATTGTACATTCTTTTGAAGCCATTCTGGCTTCTCATGTGGGAGAGGCATGTCCCCTCCCTGTTGCTTAGGCAAGACTGCCTTCCCACAAATTTGCTGATCTCACAGGCAGCAAACAATGTGTTCAAGAGTCCTCTCAGTGGGGGCTCAAGTCAGATGTGTGCTTCTGCCATTTTGGGTTGGTTTGAGAGATGTGGGGTGTGAGTGCGGCCCCCAGCTCTGGGGGCTCTGACGCCCACTCCCCAATGCTGAGCCTGACTCTGCATAGCTATCGACCTAACCCTGAAAGGGAAAATAAGTGGAAAAGGATTTTGAAGATTCTCGGGAGCCAAGAAAACAGCCACCCAGGACATGAAACGGCCTCATGGGTCCTGCTGCAGGCCATTCTCACCATGGGCCTAAAGCAGCTTCAGGCCAGCTTCACCCTTGCTGGCCTGATCTGGCTCTTCCTGCTCTAATCCCCGTGGCCCCCTGCACCTGGATTCCCAGAGTCTAGGGCCAGCCGGCAGCTGCTGTACACTGGTGGCACAGCTCTGCCCCACTCCCCTAGCAACACAGGCGGCCAGGCTCACACCAGGTGGCCACAGCTGGGGTGTCCCCAGGCCAGGCCCGGAGGTGAGGTCAGTCCAAACATTCCTGCCAGCCTGTGACTCAGCCACGAGAGCAACCACAGGCACCACTGGGCAGTGCTGTGCACCACGAGGCAGGACACTTCATCAAGACCAATCAGTGACTAAAGGAGCTGGTGCTGCGTAGGAGAAGGCGACCGTAAGGTGTAGAAAGGACAGGGCTGGGAGGACGGGCTAGAGACAGGTCTAGGCTGGCTGGACTCCCAGTGAAGCCTCTGTTGCCTCCACTAATCTCATTGTGGGCCACACGACCTCTTGGAGCAGGGGACAGAGGCTAAGCCATGCCAGTGAGAAAATCATGAGGACGCCTGGCTGTCTCAGTTGGAAGAGCCTGCAACTCTTGATCTTGGGGTCATGAGTTCGAGCCCCATGTTGGGTGTAGAGATTACTTAAATGAAGAAAGAAAAAAGAAAATCATGGGGAATGGGGACTGTGGACGTCCAGCTTGAAGAAGAGAACCAGGAACCCTAGAATTTAAATCTTTGAAGTTATCTCCAAATGATGCTATATGTTTTGTTTGTGGGTTACAGACATTTAACTGTTCAGTTCTCAGGCCTAAAACAGTGCCTGACACATAAAAGCCTCACAAAGCTATTTGAATATTTTATTGAATAAAACTGAATAAAATATTTTGTGGAATAAATGAGCAAAGCGTAAACAACATAGGCCATAATTCTTAAAACACTATTTTTACATTACTTCCATTGTTATTATTCTGGGAGCCTAGAAATATGGACAGGGCCTGGAGCTCTCTAGCTCTCTGAGGGGTCCTGGATCTCAGCTCCGGTGGTCAGGAAGGGGAGGAGGCTCCTCAGCCAAGAGACCAGAGTGTCCTGGCCAGGGCATTTCTGAATGTGTCTGCGGATGTGTGGACTGGGGCGGGGCTGCAGTCCAGGCCCAGGCAGTGAGTCCCAAGCTGACCGATGAGTGGTGCTGTGTGTATGAGGAGCCCCAGTAACTGGATTCGATGCATCCCATGCTCTTTGTCGTCCCTTTGCTTTTGGTGGAATCTTACGCATTCCCAAGAGCCATGTCTCCCTCCCTGGGCCGAGAAGGAGGAGGGACCTGCAGCCCAGCTTGTGCCAGAGCATGGCGATGACCAGGCCAAGGCTGAGAGCGTCCAAGGCAGAGAACGAGCACAGAGTCCTGGTGCTCTCCAGTTCTTCTGCTGCTCCACCTGGAGGAGCTGATTTAGACAAGGATGTACCTTCTCTGCACAGGGCTCAGCATGGCTGGCTGAGAGCAGCCCTCACCAGTCAGGGGAAGCTGGAAACCTGAGAACCCCTGGGTTGGGCTTCTATTCGGAGGATACAGGTAGAGTTGAGACATCTGGTGCCGGGAGAGGCTGGGTAATCTGGGGCAGGCTGCCTGCACCCTCTGGCCTGAATGAGAAGTAGGATGGAAGGTAAGGACGGGGGTTTCCTTGTGGCCGAGCAAGACCACGGTGCCTTTAGAAGCTGTCTTCTTGAGGCCTCCGCGGCACGACACTCAATCCCACTCAATCTCACCACCACTGCCGCCAGCCTGCTCTGTCGCTTCCCTGCCTGAGCTGGCTGAGCTGCCTCTGGCTCTCCCATTGTCTGCTGCCTCCCCCCTGTGTGAGATGGCACTCCTCCCAACATCCTCCACTCCCAGGCCTCAGGGCCGGGGCCTCCCTGGGCCCAGCTGAGTAAACCGGCCCCCGCCCTGCTACCTGGCAGCCCCTTTGTTGGGACCCAGAGTAGACAGGCTTTCTCTGTGAAAGTAGACACAGAGCAGGTCTGACAGGGGTGCTGTTGGGGGTTGCAGGTCTGACTGAGACATGTCTAGTCCCTGCTGCAAGGGGCATGGCCTAAAGCCACCAGGGTAGGGTCTAAGCCCCAGATCAACTGCTTAGAAACTAGATGAGCTTGGGGTGGTCGCTCACCCTCCCAGGGCTCAGTTTCCTGACAGGAATTGTTTCTGCTTTTGTGCCTGTCCTGGAACCTGGCTCTGAGCCAGGAACTAGGCTTCAGTTGTCAAAATCAGCTTTGTCTCCATGTGGGCCTTCACAGACTGGCCCCCTGGAGCCCCTAGCCTCTCAGCCCCCAGAGGAGATACGGCAGGGTGGGGAGTCCCCACCACACCTCCAAGTCCTGTTAATCAGGTGTAGGCTACACACACAGCAGGTACTCCGTGTTTGCTGAGGGATCGAATGGCACAAAACTAGAGCTGGGAAACTCCCTTGGTCACAGGCACGCCCTCCTCCGTGTGTTCTGTGGCACCAAACACAGCTCAAAGGCCAGCTTTGTTACCTCCTTGACTGAGTCCTGTCCACCCAGGATGTGTGGTGCATCAGCACTCCATGCACCTCACAGGCTACACGATCCCTGATTTCCTTCTAGATATGGCCTGGTGCCCATGCTCCTGGATGCCTCTGTTCCTTCAGAGCCCCTCAAACCCTGCCTAGGACCCACCTTGGCTCCCTATGACTGTAGCGCCAAGGCCCACACCACCCCTCCTCACCCAGCCTTGCCACAGATTACTGTTCTTTCCATGCTTCAGACTCAGAGACTCCTAACCTGGACCAGCAAGCCTCATGGAGAGCAGAGCCCTGGATGACCAGAAGCTATGGGACCGGGAGCTAGGCCAAACAGGGCACCCTAAATTGGGGGTTTCTCAGGTTCTTCTCTGGCTGTCCTCTGGGGCCCTGCAGTAGTCAGTACCATGGACCGGGTATCTCATGAAGAGGGGATGCCCCCATCAAGGATTTAAATCCCCTTGGAAACCAGGCTACTGACTGGGGGAGGAAGCTGGGCCTACAGAAAGGGAGGTATTGGCCCGAGGAGCTGAGCCTGAATGGGGCAGACTTCACCCAGGAACCTGTGGCCACTGGGCCAGGATGGGGCAGGTCAGCGTCTGAGCTCTCTGACCACCTCCCAGGAAGGTATCCCCATGGGCAGCTCCATTAGCTTCACTCCAACCACCACCCCGCCCCCACCCAGATCTGCTTCCTATGCTGGGCAGTCTCCTAGGCTGCTTTCACCCTCAGGTTGGCCCGAGGTTGTTCCTTGTCCTAGTGCTTCCCTCCCCTTCACTGTAGCCTCAGCCCCAAGGGCATCTTCCAAACACTTCTGCTCCTGCTGGAGCTTGCCAGCCCATTGAGGAAAAAGCACTGTGGTTTCTCCTAACCTTGGCTGCTCACAGACAGCCTGAGCATAGTGCCCTGAGCCACTTGGGATCCTTGAGTGTGACCTCCAAGGCAGCAGGGGCAGAAGTCTTCCCCCTTCCTGGCCCCTCATTCCCTCTCTGCTTCTCTCTGGGTGGTGGCCAAGGGGTGAGCCAAGATGATCTTTCCTACAACAATGATAATGCTATTCAACAGGCAATGTTTTTGAACACCCTCTGTGTGCCAGGCTCTCTGCCGGGTGCCGGGAAAACTTAAATAAATGAGATAGACACAGTCCCTGCCCCCCATGGACACTTTGACCCCAGCCCCGGGCAGGCACAGGCCATGGCATAGGAAAAGCACTCTGTACATCTTTTTTGAATGGATAGAGAATGCATGAAATGCACTGGTTATACAGCAGCGCAGATGCCTGGTGGTGTGCAGTGAACAAGTGAAGTCCACAAGGGCAGAGGTGAGGCATGACCCAGCTGCCACCCATCCCCACCTTGGAGAGGACTCCCAGACCCTGTAATTGCCCTGTGATGTAGTGCTGTGGTATGATAGGGATTTGACAACACAGCAACCCCAAGAAATAAGGCCATTAAGAGTGAAAGGAAATTCTGAAGGCTTCCTGGAGGAAGTAACAGGAATGGGTTTAGAAGCAGCTTGTCTGGCCTGCTATTCAGGACATAATCTACCTCAGCAGTGAGCCCACAGTGTGGTTCTTAAGGTCTGTCCCCAGTCTCCAGCAGCACAGCCTGCCCAGCCGGTATCCTGTGGGAGGGCATTGTCAGAAATGGGCCTCTGATGCCCTCTCAAGTCAGGGATGTCATCAAGGACCCACTGGGCAGGATAGCTGGGATAGGCCCTGGAACGGACCCAGAAATTGCACATTGAAATGGGTAAGCTTATACACAGATTCTAGAAGAGCCCCCCCCCACTCCTCCCATCTTCAACCCTGTGATAGAAGCCCTCACAGATGGATTACACTGACCAGATGACAAAGGGCGGGGAAAGTCATATTCAGGAGGACTACTTCTGGAAGGGAGTGACATGCTTCCCCCCAAAAGGAAGGAAACAGGAAGGCAATGAAGTAGTTTCAGAATGGGGGGTGTTGACAGTCTCCGGAGGTGTGTAAGTTGGGTGATGGAAGCAGTGCCAAGGAGGAGTTTTAAGAATCCACTATGAAGTGGGGCGCCTGGGTGGCTCAGTCGTTAAGCATCTGCCTTCGGCTCAGGGCGTGATCCCGGCATTATGGTATCGAGCCCCACATCGGGCTCCTCCACTATGAGCCTGCTTCTTCCTCTCCCACTCCCCCTGCTTGTGTTCCCTCTCTCGCTGGCTGTCTCTCTCTCTCTCTGTCAAATGAATAAATAAAATCTTAAAAAAAAAAAAGAATCCACTATGAAGTGTCTCAGGTAGAAACTTCCACAGACCCTTAAGGATCCCTTTCCCCTAGCATGACTCTGTGTCACTTACGTTCACTACAGTTCTTGGAATCCAGATAAGGTGTCTCTGACTACCCAGCCTTTCTGTGCATCTAACCCTTGGACAGTCTTTGATAGGTGATGGTTGTCCCCACTCTCCTTGCCCCTCAGTGGGAACCAAGGGCTGCGGCTCTGAGGGACCATCTGAGAGACCTCTGAGAGACCATCCAGAGACCAGCTTTCCTTCTGGCCCTTCCACTCTATCCAGTTCCACTCCTCTCCAGGTCTGTAGGGGGCTGAGCAGAAACCTCCACCTCACAGGACTGAGAGCCCAATACCGTGGCTGGCACACCGTGGATATGAACACCGCCCCCCATACATACCACTGCCACAGATACCACTCACCTTTCTCTGCCAGCCGAAGAGACAGCAGAACCCCACCCCCTGGAGCGGAGTCCACATTCCACTGTGAAGGCACCCCCCATTCCTTGGAATATCCTAAGTTTCTGTCTCTCTCTCTCTTTTTAAGATTTTATTTATTTGACAGAGAGAGAGCACAAGCAGGGGAGCTGCAGGCAGAGGGAGAAAGAGGCTCCCTGCTGAGCAGGCAACCAGATGCGGGGCTCAATGCCAGGACCCTGGGACCGTGACCTAAGCCAAAGGCAGACACTTAACCAACTGAGCCACCCAGGTGCCCAAGTTTGTGCCTCTTAAGTGGACTTGCTTCTCGGGGCTGCTAGTGGACATATCTCACCCTGTTAGCCTCCCAAGGGCAGAGCCCTTACCAAAAGTTGGCCCAGAGGACACGCAGGGTTGTCAAAAATGGCTAAATTAGGGGCCTCCTCAGAACCTGGAAAATAAAACAGTGCTGCCTTGACACAGCCAGACACAAAGTGTCCGGGCGAGCCAAGCCATTGCACCTGCAAGGGCCATTCAAGGACGTCCCTGGAGGACAACGGCTGGAAGTGAAGACAGCACCAGGAACGGCCTCAAGGGAAGGCCGCCCACAATTGCATGCCCCTCAAATACATCATTCCCCTCCAGTGGTGCAGCTACTGCCCCAACCACCTTAGCTGCTCCTTCTCTAGGAGGCCTAGGGAAACAAAAATCCTTGCAAAGGCGGGTGAGAAGAGGCTGTGCAGCCAGGAAGATGGCCTGAGAGAGGAGGGAAGCTGGGGAAGGAGTGACACCAGGAAGGACAAGACTCCACCTTGCTTCTAGACTCAAGTTAGAGGCCGCTTCTTCCAGACAGACCTCCTGGCCTCCCAGAGCAAGGCTGGAGACCTTTCTGTATTCAGCCCATACTTGGCTGCCTACTGTCATCCTGGAGCTGTGTCCCTGGCCCAGGCCCCCTCAGGCTGGAGGTGGCTGGTCAGTGCTTGCGGTTCAAAGGACTCCGCGCACCCCACCGAGGGGGAGGGAGTCAGGTTTGACTGCCAAGACCTTGAGGAGTTTTCGGAGCAAGGCGCGGCCCCATCCCCCATTTGCCCCCCTCACNAGCATTTCACAATCGAAGAGTCCGGGGAACTCTGCGAGGGCAAGAGGGTCGTAGCTGGAGGGGGCCTCCTGCAGTCCCGAGCTCCGGGGACAGTCCTGTGCTGCTAGGCCGCTCTGCGGGGCTCCATCCATGGGGTACTGACACGGCGAGGGGTAGTCTGGCTCTGGGGAGGCGGCCCCTGGCAGCTCGCAAGTCTGATAGGAGAACGGTAAGGGGGCCGGGGCGGCTCCTGCCTGCTGCGGGGGGGGCGGCGGTGGCGGCGGTGGCGGCGGCGGCGGCGGCGGCGGCGGCGGCGGCTCCTCAGTGTCCGGCTCCAGCTCCGGCTGCGGCTCCAGCCCGTGATGCCCCACTCCGTGACCCTGCGCGGCCCTTCGCCCTGGGGCTTCCGCCTAGTAGGCGGCCGGGACTTCAGCGCACCCCTTACCATCTCGCGGGTGAGTCCGGCGGCCACGGGGCGGTGGGGAGGTCTTCGATCTGAGACCCTCTGCTCGCGGTCCACCGAGACCCGGATCCCCGACGTCCCGGAGGTTCGAAAGCCAAGGATCGGCCAGGGCGACACACGGGCTCTGGAGGCTCCCAGGCAGGGGAGTGCGGCCCCAACGCCCCTCCCTCCCTGCTCTGGGCCTGCCTTCCCTATCCCTTGAAGGATCCCCTCCCCACCACCCCAGTTCACACACCAGCCTCCCTGCTGGTCTCATTTTGGGGGAGTTGCTGCAGGCCGGGGAAGGACCTCACTGGGCCAGGGATCTGGACAGAGCTCCAGAGGCCCAGAAACGCTGCTTAAACTGGACCCAGCCTGAGTATTTGAGGCAAGATGCCCGAGAGCCCCTTCTCCTATCAAAGGTCCCTGCCATTAGAGCTGGGTGACCCCAGGGAGGTCTGGGGTCCTCTCTGAATATGAAAAGAAGAAAATCCATCCACTTCCTCACTCTGGTTTTGGTCAGACTCTCATCTAAGACCTCAGGCATCCTAAGGGGAAGTGACCAAGAGGAATTTGGGGCTTCCAGGGGAAGGGAGACTTGAATGTGAGGTTGTGAAACCCTCTCCCCCCAAGGCCACACAAGGCCAGGGGCCAGAATAGCCCCAGCCCAGTTTCTGTGGTTTCCAGGGCCATGCACTGCCCTATAGTAAGGACAGAGGAGAAAGAGGAGTGGGCACAGCTCTGGGCGGTGGCTAATGTGAGGACAGAGGAGCTGAAGAAGGGATTCAGGCCCTGTCAGAAGGGGTGCCCAGTCTCAGGGGGACAGGATCCTGGCCCACCCTTGGGGTCCCTTAGTTTGAAGGGTAAAAAAAAGGGGAGTCAGTCTCTGCCTTTGGGGGTTCCAGACTAGGGGACAAAAGAGGGCAAAACCTCAGGTCCTGCCCTTAAAGGATCTCACTCTGGAGGAAGGAGCAGAGGGGACCTGGGGCTATTTGAGGGCCATCCTTTATGCCCACACAGGCTGCTCTGATCTTTGTGGGCCTGAGTCAGGAGAATTGAGAACCACCTTTCCCCACTGTACTGCCACCTCTTTTCATGGAGGCTGGACCAAGCTGGCTGGGCTTTCAGAGACTTCTTTCCACTACTTGGGAGGGGATGGGCACCCGGTGGAGTGGAGAATCATGGAATCCCTTTTCTGGGGGCCAGGGTGACAGGCAGGCCCAGCTGTCCTGGGAGGCTTCCCACATCGGCCCTTACCCCACGGCCACCAGGTTCCTGGGGCTGAGAGAGGTGGGCCTTTAACACATCCGGGAGTCTTTCATCTCCCACTTCCCTGGGGGAGACTGCTGTGTGTGTGTGTGTGTGTGTGTGTGTGTGTGTGTGTATGCACGCGCCTCTGTGTCTGTCTGCATGTATGCTTTGCTGTGTGTCTGCCAAGGGGGGCTGGTGGGGGTGCTAGGGCAGCCAGCAGTCCAGGCACCCTGGGCGTGAGGCCGCTGACAGGCTCCGTGGCGGCGGCTGACAGCCACAGGCGGCAGGGAGCAGAGACATCTGTTGCCCATGCGGCTGCCTGCCCGTGGAGGAAAGGCCTTCCCACACGTCACAGTGGCAGCAGCAGCGGCGGCCTTGTTTGGAGCTGACCGGGATGCAGGCTCCTGGCAGGCAGGCAGGCAGGCTGGGAGAGGGTTTGCCAGGAAGAACCTTGTCCCCCAAAGTCATGTAGCAGCAGCTCAGGCCCAAGGAACCAGGATGCCTGAGCCTAGATTTGGGTGGTATCTGGGAAGATCCGTGCAGCTGGGGAGACACAGGCCACAGCTTGCCCAGCAGGTACCGCAAGGGCACATCTACAGATACAGGATATGTGGGAGTGTCTTTACCAAGGGGGCTCAAGACCCAACCTCTTCCATGCTTCCAGGGCCTCTCCCTGCCTAGCCTGCTGTGGGGACAGCCACACTCAGACAGGGAGGAGGCTGGCTGCCTGGAGGAGCTGGGGCCTTACAACCTCAGCCCATGAAGCCTCAGGGAGCCCCCAAGAACATTGCCCCAGGCTTCTTCCGCTCCGAACGGCAGTGATTGCTGGCCCTGCCTGAGCATCCGCAGCATTCCAGGCCCTACCCTAATGGGTGTTGGTACCGGCTCCCCAGCACCCAGCACCTGGAGTGAGAACCACCATGTGCTCAACCCATTGTGGGGACTTTTTGTCCTGATTGTCTCAGGTAGTCCTCACAAGAGCTCTTACCAGTAAGGACTCCCTCTGGCCTCATATTATAGATGGGGACACTAAGTCTCAGAGAGCCTAAGGTGGCGTATCTGGAGAAGCAGAGCATGGACAGGAACCCAGGCCTGTCTGGAACTTGCTGCGACTGTATGGGACAATTCGGCACCAGACTCTGTGACTTCCAGTCCACCACCGTGTCTAGGCTGGGCAGAGTGCAGCAGGGGCCGGGGAAGTAGCTGCTGCAGGTGAGGAGGCCGGTTCATGCCACAGCCTCCCAGCTGCCCTCGGTATACCCCACTCCCTTCCTTCTGTCTATTTATCCTGCACTCAGCAGCCGGACAGATAGGCCTGAGTTAAACTGTGTCCTGTGACTTCCCTGCTTAGAACCCTCCATAGTTCCCAACCACCCAGGAGAAAGGCCAGCTTTTCACCTGGGCCTACAATGCCTGCAGGTCCGGTCCCTGCTTCTTCTCTGACTCTTCTTCCATTCTCTTCTCGCTAATGATGCTTCAAACCCAGGAGACTGCTTTTATTCTCCCTCCCAGATGAGCCATTATACATGCTGATCTTTTTACCTGCAACACTCTCTCTCCCCTGGGACCCTCTCTCCCCTCACTCCCTTGCTGCAAAAAATCACAGTGATTAGTGGATAAGACTTGGAATTGGTTGGCTTGGAATGAAATCCTAACTCGGCCGTTTATCAATCGAGCATCCTTCTGCACTTCTCTGGACCTCAGTTTCTTCAACTAAGAAATGGGCTTTCCTGGGGCGCCTGGGTGGCACAGCGGTTAAGCGTCTGCCTTCACGCTCAGGGCGTGATCCCAGCGTTCTGGGATCGAGCCCCACATCAGGCTCCTCTGCTGTGAGCCTGCTTCTTCCTCTCCCACTAACCCCTGCTTGTGTTCCCTCTCTCGCTGGCTGTCTCTATCTCTATGGAATAAATAAATAAAATCTTTAAAAAAAAAAAAAAAAGAAATGGGCTTTCCTGGAGGATTAATGAGACAATGCATATAAAGGCAGTTGGGAGAGTCACGGTTTCCTGGCCTCATGCCCTCTCTGACCAGAACTCCCTGAGCTAGTGGAGTTGGCAGAGTCCCAGCCACCCCTGCTTTCAAGAACTTCCTCCACCCACAGGGGCCTGAATGCACCCCTTGTACTGGCTGAGTCATCCTGCAGCTAGCCGCCCCCCTGAAGAAGACTTCTCTCCACCGTGGGGACTGGGGCAAGTTGCCCCTTCCCCCAAGCCTCCCTTACTTCATCTCTAGGAATGAGAACAGCCTCTGTCTCATCAGGTGGTTGAAAGGTTGCCATGAACTAGCTGTGGGTAAAGCACTGAGCCCAGGCCATGTCACAGAGCATATGTCCATGCCAGAGAGGGGCCTGGAGCAGGGCCTTGAGCAGAGGGTGGGATAACGCCCGGTGGGTCCTTGCCCCAGGATGACAGGATGTGTGGGTGCCCAGGCCCTGTGGATGAGCATCCAGGGTGGGCTGTTGGCTGGGGGGGGTCATGCTCCAGAAAAACATTCCTTGGGGCAGCCTACTTCAGGGCGGGTCAGCTTAGGCACTGCCCACACCAGGACTCCAGCCAGGGAGCTGCCAGCACCTCCGTTTTGTCCACTCACTACCGAAAACTGGATAAGCGGAGCTGGGCTTCCAGGAGCTCCCAACCCCAGCAACAGGAACGGGGTCACTGGAAGCTCTTGAGGGCACCACTGGAGAGGCTGGGTAGGAATGAGGGCGCCTACGCTCCAGTTGGTGGAGCATGTGACTCTTAACCTCGGGGTTATGTGTTTGAGCCCCACATCAGGCATACAAATTACTTCAAAAAAAAAATTTTTTTTAATGAGGGTGCTTAAAGTCTTTTTCCAAAGGCGGTGTTGGGACCAGGGATAGGGCGAAGAGTGCCCTGTTGCCTGAATTCCCCTGGCTCCTTACTCAGGCCTCCCTGTTAGCCGATCCTCAACCTTGTGCGGCCCTCATCAGGGGACCAGCATTGTAAGAGGCTCCGGGTACGCACACCGTTTGCCTGGAGTCGGTAGAAGCACTAGGGTGGCCTGAGAGAGTGCCTGTCCTGCAAAGGAAGTGGAGGTAAACTGGTGACTCAGCAGTGCAGGTGGGCAGCTGGAAGTAGGTGGCCCTGGACTTGCCTGGGGAGGGGATGACACAGACCCAGAAGGAGGCACTAACAGTATTAGGGGAGCAAAGTCGTAAAGGGGGTGCACAGAGTACTGTGAGAGCCCAGAGAAGAGGCTCCTCGGGGGAATGGCCTCTCCACTAAGACCTGATGGTGAGGAGAGTCAGGTCAAAGCAAAGAGCGTTCCAGGGAGAGAGAAGAGCATCTGCAGAAGCAGAAGGTGAGCATATCTGGCACTGTCGGCAGCCCCTGGATAGTCGATCGGTCTGGATAGAGTGTGAGGAGGTGGAGGTGAATGTGGGGGGTAGAGATGAAAGGAAACAATGAGGGAGACAAGGTCACTAGGAAATGTCGGGTCAAGGGGCTGCTGTGCAGTGTATCTGGGTAGCGCCCTGTCTGTGTAGGGTATTTGTGACAGGCCCATGCTTTGTATGTATCTGGGAGCACATATGTCCCTGTGTGTCCCTTGCATGTCCTTGGGCACATATGCAGGCTATAAGAGTGACATCCCACTTGTCCCAGTCCCAAGAAAGCCCCTCTTTTATGCCCTCACACCCCAGCGGTCCTTCGGGCTCTGGAATTGACGGTGTTCAGAGCAGAGGCTGTGGCAAGACCATATGGGAACTCAACCGGTCTCTGGGCTTGCCCACCCACAGGTCACGTGGGCAGCAGGGCTGCACAGCCCAGGTTCTGAGGTCAGAGGGGTCCAGGGCTGAGATTGCAACAAGGCCACAAAATGACCAATGCCCAGCCCTCTGGCTTGTCTCTCTACAGGTCCACGCTGGCAGCAAGGCCGCACTGGCTGCCTTGTGCCCTGGAGACCTGATCCAGGCCATCAATGGGGAAAGCACAGAGCTCATGACACACCTGGAGGCTCAGAACCGCATCAAGGGCTGCCATGACCATCTCACACTCTCTGTGAGCAGGTACGTACGGGCTAGGCTGGCCCAGGGTGATGGGGGGCGGGGGCAGAATGAAGGGGAGGATAAGTGAGGAACGGCCAGCATCCTGGGAGAGCCGGGCCTCACACGTCCTCTCTGCCTCAGCTCCGTGGCACCCCGGTCCTCGGAACTAGCGCTTTCCCAGGGCCTCACAGACAGTTTGGAGATGGGGGTGATGTAAGAAGGAAAGAAGCCCCCTGTTGCTCAGGGCTGGAAGTGTATTGAGGGACTTATGGGAGGGGATAGGCAGCCCAAATCAAGGATGAAATAAGACTGTGGGTAGCCTCTGGGGTGGCGGGTGATTTCAGCCTTCTTCCCACCCCTGAGTGATCAGCTCGATGACCATTTCAAAGTCATTTCTTGTCCAACACCTCATTTAACCTTCAAACCTGCTTGTTAAGGTGGAACCTGGTATAGTCCCCACATTACAGATGAGAAAGCTGAGGCTCAGAAAGGTTAGCTGGGGCCTAAAGTCACACAGCAAGGGAGTGGGGAAGCAAAACTTGTCCTCAGGTCTCTCTCACTCCCAGGAGTGGCTGCCGACCACTCCTGCCACCCCACAGATGGCCTGCCTCGGCTGGCCCTGCTATGGCCCATGCCTCTTCCCTGGTTAAATCTGGATGCTGTGGACTGGATCATGCCATACAGCCAACATGAAGGGGAGGATTGGGGATCAATCACCAAGCCCCATCTGTGCCTTATAAATGGTCTAGGATGGGAGGTCCACCTGAGGTATCTGCAGCCCTAGTCAGGCCCTAGGTCTTTGTTCAGTTCTAAAGGCAGTAGGCCAGGTCCTGGCTGAATGGGATCTCCCTCCCCCCGTCTTGCTTGGATCCAGAGAAGTCAGACATAACTGCTCAGCTCTGCCACGTTCACTGCTAACAGGGACTTTCCATGACCCCCCTGTGGATGTGTGCCGGCAGAGCCTCCCCAAACCACAACACAGCTAACTATGCGTTAGAGCTGGCAGGGCTGGGAGCCATTAAACATGTTAGGAAGGCTTCTGAGATAGCCTCCATGTGTGTCTGGCCCGGGTCTGGGTCAAGGTTGGGGTCAGGACCCCTGACTGTGCTCTTGGAGCTGAGTGCAACGCCAAGGGGAGTGGGCCCTGACCTGGGAGTTCAGCAGAGCTGGTTCTAATCCAGACTCTGTGGGATCTTAGGTACACCAGATGACCTCTGTGAGCCTGGGTTTCCTTCTCTGCCAAACAGGATCACATTCATTGCCCTCTCCCAGACTGAGGTACAGTCTGTCTGAGGGAAACATCAGCACTGCTCTGCCCACGAGTGGCCTCTGCGGCCGCCCCACTTGGCTGGTTTCCTGGGCCCTGACTCACCTCCGGCCTTGATTTTGCATGGCTAAAGAAGGGAAGCCCTGGTAGTGGTGGGGTGGGGGAGGCAGCGGGGGCTTGTAGGGGGCCTGAGTCAGGAGGTTCCCAGAGGGAATGATGTCAGGGGAGGGTAGCAGGATGGGGGCAGGGTGGAGGTCCCACTTCCTTCCTTCCTTCCTGCTTTCCTTCCCTGGTCATTTGTTCCAAGCCAAGCATGGATGGAGCCAGGGGTCCCCTGACCTGTTCTACTCTGCCCCCAAATGCTGCCTGGCCATGGAGCAGGTAAAAGCACATTCTCTACTATCACACATCTGGGTTCAAGTCCCAGCCCTGCACTTGAGAACTACGTTGTCCTCCAGCAAGTGATTTAATCTCAAAGCTCTGTTTCCTTAACTCCAAAAATGGGACCATCTTATGATTGGGAGATTGAATGCTTATGATGTACCGGGTCTGCTCAGGGTGAAATTCTGGGGTCCTGTCCTCCATCCCCGATCCCCAGTTCTCACACATGCAGATTCTGGGAGATCAAGATGCGAAGACCACCTTGACCCTCTGGGCCAGCATTTCTTCTCCTGGGCACCATCTGACCTGCAAGGCCTCAGACCCTCCTTTCTGTCCTGCCTATGCCAGGACCTATGCTCCAAAGACGCCATCAATATGGTTTCTGTGGAAGATCAGCCTGGTGAGCTGACTGGAGAGAGATATTCTGTGCCCCCACCTCCAGAGCTCTAGCCAGACCAGTTCCCTACCTGCCCTCTTGTGTACAGAGGGCTCTAATCCTCCACAGACTTCTCCACAGAATGAAAAGTGAAAGGAGGGCCCAGCTTCCCTGCTATGCTTATCTTGTCTAGAACTCAGAGCCAGTTGTCCAACAATCCAAGCTAACCCATACTTTCTGGACATGTTCTGTAGGCCCAGAACCTTCCTGGCATCAGCCTTTAACCCTGGCTTCTGGTGGGGTCTGTGTTGCCCATTGCAAATGTTATAAGATACAGTTACCTGGCCTACCCTTGGGCTGCCATTTTCCTTAAAGATGGTAGATGCTGCCACCTGTCCAGCCTGAAGTGAAGGCCTAGGGATGGAACTTGAATAAGCCCTTCATACTGATCTGCTGCCTTGGGCCACACTCTTTGCTCTGAGTACTTTGTGCACTCTGACCTCCAGACCTCAGGCTTGTACTTCTCTTCTGGGCACAACTTCAGAGAAGTGTAAGGCCATCTTAACCACAGGAGATGTCCTAGACTGATGCCAGCAGAGTTCCGAGCAGGTGGAGGCCATAGGTGGAGCTGTGAGTTAGGGCAGTCACTGGGAGCCTGGCTGAGAGGGCTGGGCCCAGGTGCCAGTGGGGATGGTATTGCCCTCACGTAGCAGAGCCTTGGTCGCACAGGCCTGTGGAAGGCTCTGGGGGAGAGAGGCTAGTCTGTACTGGGTTAAGGAATGGGCCACGGTTAGGAAGTGTAGAGTGTGGACTACAGGAGTAGACAGTTCGAAATCTTTCAGTGAGTTGGGGGGAGAGAGGCCATGTTGA
Source organism: Ailuropoda melanoleuca (assembly GCF_002007445.2). NCBI lineage: Eukaryota > Metazoa > Chordata > Mammalia > Carnivora > Ursidae > Ailuropoda > Ailuropoda melanoleuca. Next base: position 21,389,991 of record NC_048220.1, read on the forward strand.
GCTGCTAGCCCAGTGGTGAGTTCTTGGAAAGCCCCAGGAGGCCTTTTGAGGTGAATGGGGACATCATTCCCCTTCAGTCTAACCGAACTCTCTTCACACCCGTGAGTCCAGGGTCCATGCACCCTCCTGGCTTGCCTCATCCCAGGGCTACTGAATGGCAGGACTCAGCCCCAGGCCCTTAGCCTCTCAGCCCCGCCTGCCCCGCCTGCCCCGCTTATGGCAGGTTTATGATGTTTTTCTCCCTCCTGAGTGGTGTTTGGCTTTTGGTTTCTATGGTGAAGCAGGAATTTCCTAATGGCCTGTTTCCCATTTGGGCTGGGCAGACATTGGTGATGACTCTGCCGGCAGCAAGAGGGGAGGCGCACCCCTCAAAGCCTTTATGTCACCTCCCCCAGAGCCCATGGATGCCTGACCTCCAGGCCAGGCCAGGGGCTGCGGATGGAAGAGGATAAGCAGATGGGCTCCTAGCTGATCAATGTGTGAGGCCTGGCACGCCCTGCTATGAGCTCGCCTTCTTTTTGCTGAGGCCATGAAGAGGGTGAAAAAGTGGGGAAGCTGAAGGGCTTCTGTTGCATCCTGTCTGGGAATGAGACCAGAGAGGCATGAAGCAGCTGGTGGCGATGGAACACACAGCCCCACCCGAGGCAGGTGGCAGATCTGGAGTTATGTCTCCTTGCCACAACGGCCACAATCTGATGCAGGGGCAAGTGCTGTGGTGGAGCCCTCTGCCGTGCAGGGTGCCAGGTTGGGTCCTGGGTGGCTCTGGGCCCAGAGCCTGGCCCTTCCTGGTCCTGGCCCCACTTATGGTAGGCACAGTAAGCAGACCTGTCTGACCATGCCAATTCCTGTCACAGACCTGAAGGCAGGAGCTGGCCTGGTGCCCCAGAGGACAGCAAGGCGCAGGCACAGAGGATCCACATTGACCCTGAGGCCCAGGTATGTATGGACACCACGTGGCCTGGCCTGGTTCAGAGCAAGCCCAGCGCAGACAGGCCAGGCCTGGTCCATGGGTTTAACAGCACTAGATGTCTTGCTGTCTGGCTTTCAGATGCCCAGGCCAGAGACTGAAGCAGCAGTCCATGCCCCATCCTGTGCTCCCCAGGTAATGAGCACCTGCTGGGGGCTCTGTCTGTACTCTAAGTAGTCCTAGGTTCTGAGACAAAGGTTCTTATAGTGGGCAGGAACGGGGCTAGGCCCCCCGGCTGGGTTTCACTCTGGTGCCTAGTAATGCCAGACCAAGAGGAAGTCATGTGGCTTGGGGGCTGGGTGGCGGGAAACTGTAGGCTGTGGCATGACCTCGGCTGTTTGCATACTCTTCTGTCTCATCTTAGCCTTGGACACTCCCCTGGCTAAAACCAAACTCGGGCCTCAAGACTGACCTTAGAATATAAGGCACTTCCTTGCCCTGTCTTAGGCTGAAGTGTTCTCCTGGCTGCACCCCGCAGACCTCGGGCCACAGGCACCTTTCCATGTATGACAGGAGTCACAACTATGATACTGTCCTCAAATGTGGGAGGCGGGGCAGGAAGAAGCTGCTCTAGGGCCTCATTGTGCCATGGACTTGAGAGGTGGCCAAGAGGGCAGGGCTGAGGTCTCCCGAGCCAGCTCAACATCTCTGGGATAAGGTGGAGATTGGACTGGTCTGTGATGGGGCCAGAGCTGTGGGACTCAGCATGTGGGGCCATGGCCTTCTAGGTCTGCTGTGTCTGCTTTCTCGCCATGGAGCCTTCGCTGTATAGAAGGCCATCTCCCTCACCATTTATCCCAACCCTCTTGTTCTGATATTTGTTCCCTACCTTGCTTTTGCTGGAGTCTTGGAGGCCAAATGCTTACTACAAGCCAGGGAGTGCCGTTATGAAAAGGAAGAGGAACTTAGCAATTCTGGAATGGCAGAAGCCAGGAGCCAAAGGAGTCCAGAGTAGGTACATGATTCACCTAAGGGTTCAGAGAGGGCTTCCTGGAGGAGGAAGTATCCAAGTCAAGACCTGCAGGGCTAGAAAGAATAGGGCCAGCAAAGAGGTGTGGAGAAAGGAAGTGTGCAAGGAAGCTCATACAAAGGCGCAGAAGTGAGATTGTGCATCACAGGTTCAGAAAAAAGAAACTCCTATGGGTGGGAGGGCAGAGGCAAGGGATGAGGTGATGGGGCAGAACCACAAACAGTCTCTTGGTTTCCTCTGTCCAGGACCTCAGCTGTTCTTGCAGAGATTCATGGCCACACTTGTGTCTCCAAAGCTTGCCCTGGTCCAAGGGGCCAGGGGTGAGCAGGGATTGACAAATTGGCCAGGCCTGACGCGGGCCAGGCAGAAGGCAGCAGCGTTGTGCAGGCCTCCAGCACATATGTGAGGCCAGCTGTCACGTGTGAGTGCAGGATGGATAGGGCAAGAGTGCCTGAGTTTTGGAATTTGAATCTCAGCTCTATTCCATCCTTCAGGAGAGGCTCAGGGCCAGGGCGCCTGGGGGCGGGGGGCTGGAAAGCAGCTGCCCCTGCCCCCACACTTTCCCTTACTGACCTCCTCAAGGGCAAGGCTGCCAGTGGCTCAGGCTGGAGTCAGAGGGATTTTCTCTAAGCAATCGGGCTGCCCCTCAGCTGCCATCCCCCTCTTGTACTTAAAAGTCATGAGCTCCATGGATGGCGACAAAAACACCCCCACCCAGCCCATGCAGGGCTGTGTCCTCAGGAACGCAGACACAGGGCCCATTGTCCCCACACTGCTCCCACCCTCCGCCGGCAGCGGGGAGTGTGTGGGCCCAGCTAGAGACATCAGAGGAGGAGAAAACCACAGTTGGCCCTAAGACCAGCACAAGGTACCCTGGTATGCACCCCCATGCAAATAGGTTCTGCAGGTCATGTAGGGTCATAGGAGACCCTTCTCCCCTCATGCCTTACTTATGTGGGAACACAAGAGGCATTTGGTCCAGCCCAGGGCGGAGGAAGGATGATGATAAGGGAAGGTTTCCTGGAGAGGATGGCATTTAAGCTGAGAACCAGGTGATGGGTTAAGGCAAGCCAGGTAAGAGCAGGCAGCCCTCACACACTCAGCCTGTCCTCTCCAGACCAGCAGAGAGCTGGGATTTGGCCTCCTGGAGGTGCCACTTGCTCCTCTGGATTCAGTGCCCACCTTCATCCAAGTTGAGTGTCCCAGATTATTTTTTTTTTTTAAGATTTTATTTCTTTGAGAGAGAGTGAGAGAGAGAGCATGAGCAGGGAAAGGGAGAGGGAGAAGCAGACTCCCGGCTGAGCAGAGAGCCCGATGCAGGACTCAGTCCCAGGACCCTGCGAATAGGACCCGAGCTGAAGGCAGACACTTAACCGACTGAGCCACCCAGGTGCCCTGAGTGTCCCAGATTCTGACCACAGTCACATGGGACCTGATGAACAAGCAGCCAGTTTCCCCCATTCTGCTGATTATCCCATTGAGACTTCAACAACCAAATCAACAGCTGGCAGACACTCAGAAAGGGGAGCACATGGTACCAAGTGCACTACTGCAGAGAGCGGGGGACATCCAGGAATAGGAATAGGAACACAGGAATGCCCATTCATCCAACAAGCATCTGCTGTGTGCCAGGCAGTATGCTGAGTGCTCTGCATGCAACTGTCTCATTTATCCCCACAAGGAACTTAGGATGTAGAGACCATTACATTCCCCACTTCACGGATGAAGAAACAGGCTCAGAGAGGTGATAGAGGTGGGACTCACACTGAGACTGAGGTCACCATGTGTGTCCTAACCACTGAGTTCAGACCAAGAGAGGCAGCTGCATGGGTGGCCGTGGGGGGGGCAGTGGCTCTGATGACCCCGCAGTGGACTCCCACACCCTGCTGGGTGAGTGAGGGCCTCCTTCCTCCATGACCTTCTGACTCCCCTTCCTGTTGAAGCCTCCTCCGTACCAGGCCTAGCCCTGCCCCCACAGCCCATGGCCCATCTGGTCCCCATTACAGGCCAGGCCAGCCTTGCCTGCCTCTCTGCCCTGCAGACACATGTGCAAAAGTGCTCGGGTTTCTCAAGGGCTTTTGTTGGGCCCAGTGGGGAAGAGGGTTTTCCTACTGCTATTGCCTCATTGATAGGGGCCCACCTGGGCAGCGAGAGACCCTCCCCTTTGTCTGTTGAGGTGGGGGAAATGGGGGCACCATCCCCACTCAGTGGCTGGTCTGCCCAGTCCCTGAGCTCCCACCCAGCTCAGAGGCTGCAGAAAAAGCCGGGGAAGTTGAGACAAAGTTTTGCGGGCTCCGCTGTGCCCCAGTGCTGGAGGCCACCTGAGTCTCACACAGGCTTTTCCCCTCCAGAGTAGGCATCTTGTCCCCACCCCCTAGTCTCCTCATCCCCAGTGTAGAGTAGAGGAGAAATTTACATGTCACCTCCCAGGCTGAGGCTGAGACCCACCTCCATAGCCTGGACTCCTGTACTTTATCCTCAAGTCAGGCTGCTCTACGACTACGGTTGTCCCCAGGGTGACCAGCACTGGCTCTGAGTATATGAGACCGTGTATGTGTGATTTGGTGTATGTCAGTGGAGTGACTAGACCTCGTGTGTTGTCTTCATGCGCGTGTTTGTCTGTGAAAGTCCTTGTAAGAGTGTGCATACCTCTATGTGCCTGCAAGCTAGGGGCCCCATAGCCCTGGACTCTGCAGACACAAAGATTCCCCGTCCCTATTCAGATCTATACCATGGAGATATGGCCCTTTTCTCCTGAGCTGAGGAGACATGGTCGAAGCATTTCCCCAGATGTTTCAGCCAAGGGCACCAGGCTGGCCATGGAGTAGTAGGGTGGGGATCCTTCAGCCCTGGCCCAGCCGCTGCCTTCATCTGCTATGCCTGTAGAAGGCCACGCATATTGCCCTGCGGAGCATGAAATGGAGGCAAAGGTACAGGCCTGAAGGGGGCTGACCTCACAATGATGCCTTTGAACCTCAGTCTGCCCCCCACACCCATTGTGTGCCTTGGGCACACAGTGATTGATGACTCTTCCTGGCTGTAGGACAGGGCTTTCTTTTTCATGTTCCCAGCTACAGGCCCATACAATACCCAGCACAGTTCTGGCAGGTGAGAAGGCCTGGCACCAGGACCATCTCTGCAAGGAAACCACAAACTCTGCTCCAGTCACGCTGGCCTTAAAAGGCTACTTGGAATGGTTGTGCCCCAACACCATCCGTCACGGGCACTGGTGGTCAGAATCACCACATGGCTCATGTGCCAAGGTTGAGTCTCTGGCACTTAGGTTTTTGTGTCTGACTTTCCACGGGCATTTCTCATTTCTTCTGGGGTTGAACCAGGCCCAAGTTCAGCCCTTCCCTGGCTGGGCACCACAGCCCAGAGATGCCAGAGCAGGGGTAACCAGCCGACATCCAAGAAGGCCTGGCATAACGGGGTAAAGATGGAATGTATAAGGAATGCCAGGAGCCCTACCCCAGATGGTTTCTCAGTGCCTCAGGCCCCTCTCTCTCGTAGGATGGCAGTCCAGCGACCAGCAGGAGGCCCTCAGCCACCGGGATTGGGCTAGAAGATGGCAGGCCAGGCCTGGGACCTCCTTATGGGCAGCCATCTCACCTCCCATTCCATCACAATGGCAGCAGCAGTGAGGCTACCTTACTGACCCAAATGAGCACCCTGCATGTGTCTCCACTTCACAGGTAGTACAGAGAAGTGGCCTTTGAAGCCACACCCAGATCCCATCTTGATCCCAGATCTCTCAGATCTCACTGGGTCACATCTTGACCCCTGACACTTGATCTTTGGGTCTCAGCTGGTTTCATTCTGCAAACCTCGCCAGACCCGTGAGCTGGCAGAGGGAAGGCTGGTACCACAACCGTGTCCCTGGGTGCATCTCTTTTGCCCAGCACGGACACAGCCAGAGGCCTTCCGCGGAGCCGTGACTACGGAGTGGACCTGGGCTCAGAGGTGTACAGGATGCTGCGGGAGCCGGCGGAGCCCTCGGCTTCGGAGCCCAAGCAGTCAGGCTCCTTCCGCTACTTGCAGGGCATGCTAGAGGCCGGAGAGGGCGGTAAGACTCCCGCCAACTTGCCCCACCTGCCGCACACTCCCTTAGGTGCCCTGAAGAGCCCAGCCCCGCTGCCGCTCCTTTGCGACCCTCCCCCCCGTCCCGCCTCCCAGCCATCTGCCCCTGCCGCGTCTTCTCCGAGCGTTCCCACACCCTTCGCTCCCACTCCACCCCTTGTTGTGGCCCCTCCCCCTCCAAACCTCGTCCGCCGTCGCAGTGCTGGTGGTCCCGGAAGCTGGGTCCAACCCACACCGCGCAGAAGTGAAGTTCTCTTTTCTGACCTCTGCACCGGGCTCATGCCGCTTGCGCTTCGGCTTTCAGGAGAGCGGCCTGGGTCCAGCGGCCCCCGCAACCTCAAGCCCACCGCCAGCAAGCTGGGCGCTCCGCTGAGTGGCCTGCAAGGACTGCCTGAATGCACGCGCTGCGGCCACGGCATAGTGTGAGTACCCTCCCCTGCTTCCCCTACCCCGACCCCGGCACTCCCCCGGCCCCGCCCGAGGCGCTGGATGGGAGCGTGCTCACGAATCCGTCAGTCGCCGGAAGCAGCCCTCTCCCTGTCTCCCCATCAGGGGCACCATCGTCAAGGCGCGGGACAAGCTCTACCACCCTGAGTGCTTCATGTGCAGCGACTGCGGCCTGAACCTGAAGCAGCGCGGTTACTTCTTTCTGGACGAGCGGCTCTACTGCGAGAACCACGCCAAGGCGCGTGTCAAGCCACCCGAGGGCTACGACGTGGTGGCGGTGTACCCCAATGCCAAGGTGGAACTCGTCTGAGCTGCTCCCGGAACCTCCCGTCCCCGCTTCTGCTTTTAATGCCCCCGCTCGGCCCATGTAAATATGTGTTTGCCCCCTGCCTCTAATAAATTCCCTCTGCTCAGCCTTGAACCTGTCAGTACCTCTGTTCAGGTGCCAAGCATGTCCTAGGCACTGGGGACATGGGTGAACAACACAGGTGCTGCGCTGTCTTCAAGGAGGCCACAGCCTAGATGGATGGCAGATATAAATCACAAGGGGCAGTTATATTAATAGGGAGGTGAGGTCTGGGCTGCTAGAAGTGATGTGACGCCAAGGGGTCTGATCTCGTTGGAGTCAGGGACGGTGTCAGCCGAGAACTAAGGGATGAGGAGAGATCTGTTCTTCAGGATGAGGAACTCTGTGTACAAAGGTATGACAAATGTGAGCACAGATAGGAGAGGTCCTGTCTGGCCACCCGCAGAACGAGGGCAGCCCCTAGCAGCAGCAGGAAGGATTGCGCAGCGTGGGAAGATCACTGGGACTGCCGTGGGCGGTTATCTGCTTCCTGGTCTTCTTGGCGGCATTGTCACGGGTTTCTCCCTCTCTCCTCTTCCGCCCCCCGCGTCCTGCCCCCTGCCCACTTTATTCTTGCCCAACCCCTTTTTCTTTCCCCTTCTCTTCTCCCCAGCAGGGGGCGCGCTTGGAGAGTGCCGGGGAGGGGCAGTGAGAGACAAGAGAAGGCGGGGAGGGGGTGGGGGGGGGGAGAAAGGAAGACGGCCTAGGGCCCTCTTCTCTGAGGCCTGGCGGTTACAGAGTGGTGGGGGGACCTGGAGCCTTTCACGGCTCTGTTGCAGAAGCCGGCACAGACTCGCACTTTTTGAAAATATAAATGGTATCAGAGTTGGTGAATTACGGCTGTTCACACGCAACAAACTGTCCCCGACGCCAGGTCACATGGATTTGCGTTCTCCACAGCATGCTCCTAGCCAGAAGCAGCCTCATTTACTTAGTCCCAGTTTATTTAGGGAGCCCCGACTAATGAACGTTTGTGCTATTTTCAATTTTGTACTATTGCAAACCACAAAAGACTTATCAGCTCACACTCTTACCGTCAGCACATGACAGTACCTTTTTCCTTCATGCTCTTGCCAACACAGGATATTATCTTTTTTTTTTTTTTCATTTTTGGCAATCTGCTAAGTAAAATAAAACATGCACTTGCTTTAATTTGCACCCCTCTGATTACCGGTGATGTGCATTCATTTGACAAATATTTCTTCTGTTTGCTGCTGGGCGCTGACTGAACAGTGGGGAACAGGATGGTCTTCTCCCTCCAAGAGTTCTTGTGTGAATTGCCCTAAACTCTTCACTGATTTTTCCATAGGACCTTTTCATATTTTTGTAAGACTCCCTGTTGCTGGACTCGATTCCACTGACACCATCGCCTTGATTTAATTACTACTGTTTTAGAGTTTAATATGCCAATCTCTCCTTGTTCTTCATTTACAAACTTGTCAAGGCTGTTCTTGTACATTTCCAATTCTCAAGATTTAGACTCAGTATGTCAAGCTCTGGAAAAACCAACCAACCTTTCTGAACTGTGACCCTGTCTCTATACACTCACTTGGTAAGAACTGCCCTGTCCTCCTGAAGAATAATGTGATCGGTGCTTACTGTGCATTTTTTCAGGGGTTGTGTACATAATGTTGTAAATTTTTATTTCTGTTTTCTTCTCGTAGACACTGTGTTCCTGCTTTAAGTCGTTCTGAGAGGCGCCGTCCAAAGGCTCCTCCCGCCGACTCCTCCCCTCCCTGAGGGCGCCCAGGCCAGGGCAGCGGGCAGGTGCGCCCTGAGAAGCGAGGCGAGGAGAGGGCTGCAGTCCTGGGCCCCGGTAGTGCGGACGACCTCGGGCCCCGCCCCGCCCCGCCCGTGTCCCCTTCTGCTCGGCGAGGGGTCAGTCGGTGAGCAGGAAGGCAGAGTCTGGAGCGGACCGAGCGTCCGGGCCGCGCGCGCGGGCGCGCGCACACATACACGTACACGCGCGCGCCCGCGCGCCCGCTCACTCTCGCCCCCTACGGCCGCACGGGAGTCGGGTGGGGCGGTGGAGGCTTCTGCCCTTTCCTCCACACGCGCCTCGCCCGCTGACAAAGTCCGGGCCCCACCCCGTGCTAGGCGGGAGCACAAGGATGACGGGCAGCCAGGGAAGCCATTAGACTCAGGGGCAGGCGGAAAAATAAATACCGGAGCCACAGGGACCGGCCCCCACCGCTCGGCCAGGCTCACACTCGCAGAGACTAGGCTCCCCATTCCCACCCGCCGCTGTAGAGCCACCAGCCGCCTGTACTAGCCTTAATCCCGGGATGTGGCACAAGGTGTCTGTGATCCAGGGTGCCAGTTCTGAGACAGGGCAGCAGACTCTCAGGAGGAGACACAGGTCCAGGATCCCCAATTCAGAGTATCCCAGCCCACCTGGCCCAGACCCAGAGTTCATTACTGATCCCAAAGCTGCCCCTCTCTCAGGTCCTTACCTCAGAGGCCTTCAAACCAGAGATTTGGATATCATCTGCACCCTCACCCCGCCCTCACATCCTACCCATCACTGTGTCTGGGGATCTGCCTCCTAACCATTTCTGGGGCCTATTTCTGTGCATTCTCCTACTCCCTTGTTTCATGAACCCCTTCATGGCCCCCAGAGCCCTCAGGATAGAGTCCCAGATCTATCAATTGTAGGGCTAGCATTTCAGGCCTTTTGGGCTGATGTTGCTGACTGCTTGGTCTCATTTCCTCTGCTACACCATACCACCCTGTCTTTTCATACCTCTCAGATCTTCTCTCAAACTCAAAATGACTTTATTTCTTCTCCATCCAGCAAACCCTACTCACTCTTCAAGGCCCAACTCCACTGCCCCTATCCTCCTCTCCCTTAGAACAAAGCCTTGGCCCACACATCCCCAGGCAGAGTAAGTAATTCCCATCCACACGCCTTCTACCGCACCCCTTCCATTCTCACCCCATGCTTCTGGGCACAACCTATTATTTCCTTTGTCAGAGCCTGGCCCAGACTTATGTCTGTCCTACCCAGACCCCAGGCCGCTAGGGGCAACACCCCGCACCCCCTCCCCTACACACACACACACACACACACACACATTCTAGGCCTCCATGCCTCCCACCATCTAATTCCTCACCTTGCTGTACTGGTTTCTGCTGGCATACTTCCTAAACCCTCTAGGGTTATCTCTAGAGAGATAAGACCCAGAGGGCAACTATATCCCTCCTATATCCTCAGCCTCTGGCATCCTCAGCCTCAACTCATTCATTCAACTAATTATTTGCCAAGAATCTACTATGTTCCAGGTGTTGTGCTTCATATGTGGAAAACATTTTTTTTTAAAGATTTTATTTATTTATTCTACAGAGATAGAGACAGCCAGCGAGAGAGGGAACACAAGCAGGGGGAGTGGGAGAGGAAGAAGCAGGCTCACAGCAGAAGAGCCTGATGTGGGGCTCGATCCCATAACGCCGGGATCACGCCCTGAGCCGAAGGCAGGCGCTTAACCTCTGTGCCACCCAGGCGCCCCGTGTGGAAAACATTTTGAACAAATACAAAGTAAGTACAGATTATAAGCACTTCCATAAAAGAAATAAAACAGGCATTACAGCAGAGAATTAGTGATCCCTTTGTGTAGGGAACTGAGAAAGATCTCACAGATAAGGTGACATTTAAGCAAAGACCTGAGGTGATATGGGAGCATCTGTGTGGGTATCTGGGGAAATTGCATTGCAGGCAGAGGGAGGAGGAGATATAAAGGTGCTGTGTGGGGCTGGGGGAGGAGGCGTGTGCTTGCCGAGTTCTAAGAACAGTGAAGAAATGGCTAGAATAGTGTAAGTGATATGCCCAGGAGCAGTAGATAAGGCCGGAGAGACGTGGGGGCAGTAAAGCTGACTCTGTGGACCCTGCAAGCCATGGGAAGGACTTTGGCTCTTACTCTGAGATGAGAAGCCAGAGGAGTGGCATGACCTCGACTTTTATGTTTTAACCAGGATCACTCTGACTGCTCTATGAAGAATAGACTATAAGGGGCAAAGGTGGAAGCAGGGACACCAGTTGGTAGGCATGACTGCATTCATCCCTAACTAATCGCTAACTAGCCCATTTCCCTCTGCCTCCATAGCTCCAGCCATGGTCCAGGCTCCCACATTCTCTTGCGTGGGTGCTGTCATAACCTCCTGCTTGACCTTTCTATCTTCTGTCTGGCCCCTCAATCCTTTCTCCACATAGCAGCAAAGGGAGCTTTTTAAAATGTGATTTTGGTTATGTCACTCCTGTCTAGTAAGGCGTCCATAGCTCCCCATTGGTCTCAGGACGAAGTCTAAACTCCCAATCCCAGCCCCCAAGGCCACACGAGGTTGCAGCCCCTGCTGATCCCTGCTGGCAGCCCTACCTCATGCCTTGACTGCAGTCGTGCTGACCTGTAGGTTTAACTCACCAAGCTCTCCTCCAGACTCCTGCAGCCTTCCTGAACCTTCCAAGGAGCTTGGAATGAAAATGGGGTCCTCCTTTTTAGTTCTCTGTGTGACAATCTTTGTTTGCCCCACCTTTGTTCTTGAGATCCAAAGAAAGGGCTGAGGGCAGGAGAAATGTCACTTCATGCCAGCCCTTCCTTCCAGGCCAAGGACGGAGCCACTCGCTCCAGGGGGCACAATGGTCTGGCACTGAGCTCACAACCAATGAACAACTGAGTTGGGGGTTATTGTGACCTACCTTGTGATGCCCAGATGACTAGGCTGTGGGCCCAGAGTCCCTCTGCCCACCTGGGGAGCGCCCTGCCCCCTCCTTGGCCTCTGGGTCTCCCTGCCTGGCTTACCTGCACTCCAGCTCCATCTTCAACTGCTCACTCTTACCCAGGGTAACAACAGCTTCTTGCCATTGGGGCCCAGCCAGCCCCTGACCTGTCTTCATAACTCCATATAATTTCCTGATTTATCATTTTCCCTCATAATATTCAGTATTTTCCATACAATATTCCTCAGCACCTCTAACTGGAGGTGGAAGTCTAAAAAGGATTGAGGATAATAAAGGGGCCTCTCTAGCAAGCAAGGACTGGCCTCCTGTGCCCCCTCTACCACAAGTGGGAAACTCTATTTGAGTCCCCACAGAAATCCAATTTCTTCTTTGCTCCTATCTAACAAACGATTTGCAACCACTTGTGGTTGAAGGCAGAAGACAGAAATCCCAGGAGAGGCTGCCAGAAGCCTCACCTGTTCCTGCAGGGTCTGGGGTTAGCCTTAGCCATGCAGGCTCAGAAACCTGACTGACCAGCCCTGTGAGGGGTCTGTCTCCCCAGTTGGACCTGGTTGGCCAAGCTCAGAGGCTGAAGCACTGCTCCCACACACATCTTCACCAAGAATGGCAGCAGTAGAACGACATTCAGCTGCTGTCCAGGGCATTCTTGGCGTAAGGGCACGTTTTCATGAGCAGCTAGAGCACAGACACAGACTTAGAGAAAGAAATGAGTGCTGGATAATAACTCTCACAAGAGCCGATGTGTCCCAGGTCTTCGTTCCCAAGTCCTTGGTGAACTGACATTACTCTTCTTTAATCCTCATTCACATCAACCGGAAAGGGAGTTCTTATCCACATTTTACGGCTGAGCTCAGAAATGTTGAGACACTTGCCAGTGTCACATACTGGCTAGCTAATCTTGATGATAAGGGCACTCATTTTCCCTAGAGAACATTGCCTGCCCTACTAAGGATCTGGTGACTCTGACTGGTGACTGGTCACTTCTGAAGGGTGCTAATCTGTCTCTGCTTGGCAAGGTCTCTAGAAGAGGCCAGAGTGCAGGCTTCAGACTCATCCTCTCCTCACACGGGGCTGAGATTCCAACCCTCCATGGGGTATGGGATGGTGGAAGCTGGGCTGAACCAAGGTGACCCCTGAAGCTTTAGGTCTGAGTGTAGATGAGGCTGGTGTCCAAACATCTCGTCATAAATTGTGCCATGCATGAACCCACCCCCAGGCCTCTTTCTGGAGTCAGGTCACGACTCCTGCTGAACAGCTGTTGGCTGCTCACCAACTCCTCAGTGGTTCTTGGCACTACTGAGAGAGTTGGGAATGGCCCCCTCCAGCTCCCAGAGCTCTTGCTCTGACCACTGGAACCACCCTCGTCACCCACAGAGAGATTCCTGGGTGGGAACGGCCTCTTGCCCCTCAGCCCCTCAGGCTGTGCTTTCTCATCCCACGTTCCTGCCCCTCTCCTGCCTGTCACTGAGGCGCCCGCTGTCTCATGGCTCTGGCCCAACTCCTCCCGGCCTCTCCAGAAGCTCACTCTCTAGAATGGCTTGGGTTGTTTGGGATGTGTAATAGCTAGACCCCTTCCAAACTGCCCCTGCCATCCTTTTGTAGTCCTACCTCATCCACTGCATTTGGTCTGGGGGGACAGAGAACAAAGGACACCCTAGCCCAGGCAAGGGGGAGTTCTTTCTCTAAGCTCAATCTAAAAGCAAATGTCCTACTTGGACTCCACTTCGGTTTGTTTACTTCCCAGCACCCAGAGCTGCATCCATGGTGGGTTTCTGCTTATACCTGCCAGATGTACAGCTTTCTCATCAATTCTCTGAGTCTGCTTGCAGCCAGGCACCCTGACTGGCTCCACTCCCAGGTGACCAGAACTCTGCCATCATGAACACTCCCGAATAGGTACCTCCAGCCCCGACCTCTGACTGACTGCGCACATCTACCTGGATGTCCCAAGGACACCTCACACTCAAAAGCCCATCTCCCCATCTTCTGTCAAACCTGCTTTTACTCCTCTGCTTCCATCTTTGATAAAAACAACACCCCAGGGGCGCCTGGGTGGCACAGCGGTTGAGCGTCTGCCTTCGGCTCAGGGCGTGATCCCGGCGTTATGGGATCGAGCCCCACATCAGGCTCCTCCGCTGTGAGCCTGCTTCTTCCTCTCCCACTCCCCCTGCTTGTGTTCCCTCTCTCGCTGGCTGTCTCTATCTCTGTCAAATAAATAAAATAAAATCTTAAAAAAAAAAAAAAACACCCCAAATGAGGCATCTTCCCTGGCTCCTCTCCCTCCCTAATGCCCACATCCCTCGAGTCATCAAAATCTGTCCCGCCACCTCCGTAACAGTTGCAGAGTCCATCTCTTGCTTGGCCACCACCACCATCATCCTCTCCAACACCTACTACAGTCTCCCTGGCATCCCCTCCTCCACCCAAGCTTCCTTCCCTGCATTCTCAGTTTGGCCACCAGAGGGATCTTTCTTCTTTTTTTTTTTTTAATTTTAATGTTTTTTTTTTTTATATTATGTTAGTCACCATACAGTACATCCCTGGTTTCTGATGTAAAGTTCGATGATTC
>NC_048220.1:21404201-21405265 GCF_002007445.2 Ailuropoda melanoleuca
GATGGCTGACCCGGGCTTGTCATTTTCTTCATTTGTTTTTTCCCCCCAGCTTTTTAATTAATTAATTAATTAATTAATTTATTTATTTATTTTAGAGAGAGTGCATGTATGTGAGACAGAGAGAGAGAGCAGACAGAGAGGTAAAGAGAAAGGGAGAGAGAGAATCCTGAGCAGACTCTGTGCTGAATGCACAGCCCACGTGGGGCTTGATCCCATGACCCTGAGATTATGGCCTGAACTGAAGCCAAGAGTGGGTCACTTAACCAACTGAGCCACCCACGCACCCCTAGGCCTATCATTTTCTTTTTTCAAGACTTCTAAAGCACTTAGCAAAAGCCATTCAACTCCATGATCCTTATAATCACCATACATTCTATGTGCCATAATTGGGGTTTCTCGACTTTGGCAGTATTGAAGTTTTGGACCAGATAACTCTTGTTTGTTGTGGGGGGCTGTCCTATGCATTTTAGGGTGTTTTGCAGCATCTCTGGCCTCTACCTACTAGATCCCTTAGTTGTGATTTTAAAAAAGTAAGTATCTCTAGGGGCACCTGGGTGGCTCAGTCAGTTAAACGCCAGCCTTCGGCTCAGGTCATGATTTCAGGGTCTGGAAATCCATGGGTCCATATGAAAATCCATGATCAACAATATCAAAATTTTAAGTAAAGATAGGATTGATATGATTAACTTTTTCCTTTGGCTCCAATATATTTCAGCATAGAATAATCACTGACCCGGGTGCCAATAACGTGCTCAGTTACACAGTCTTTGCTGGCCTTACCTTCTCCCCTGTTCATTCTTTCTAGCCCCTTACTCCTTTTCCTGGGATCACTACTCAGAATTAGCTATCTGCACATAAATTCTGACCTCAGGCTTTCCTTTTCTACTGGGGAAAAAGGGAAGGATGAAATTCAAGCTCAGTAAGACAATGACCACATAAAATACTGCTTAAAGGATACTTTTTTAAAAAGAGTTATTTATTTATTTATTTATTTATTTATTTATTTATTTATTGGGGGCAGAGGGAGAGAGAATCCCAAAGCAAACTTCCCACTGAGTGTGAAG
>NC_048220.1:21406540-21469793 GCF_002007445.2 Ailuropoda melanoleuca
TCCTAGTTCTTATGTTCCATAGATGAGAGAAATCATATGATAATTGTCTTTCTCTGCTTGACTTATTTCACTTAGCATTATCTCCTCCAGTGCCGTCCATGTTGCAGCAAATGTTGAGAATTCGTTCTTTCTGATAGCTGAGTAATATTCCATTGTATATATGGACCACAGCTTCTTAATCCAGTCATCTGTTGAAGGGCATCTCGGCTCCTTCCATGATTTGGCTATTGTGGACAATGCAGCTATGAACATTGGGGTGCATATGGCCCTTCTCTTTACTACGTCTGTATCTTTGGGGTAAACACCCAGTAGTGCAATGGCTGGGTCATAGGGTAGTTCAATTTTTAACTTTTTAAGGGACCTCCACACTGTTTTCCAGAGTGGCTGTACCAACTTGCATTCCCACCAACAATGTAGGAGGGATCCCCTTTCTCCACATCCTCTCCAACAATTGTTGTTTCTTGCCTTGTCTATCTTTGCCATTCTAACTGGCGTAAGGTGGTATCTCAGTGTGGTTTTGATTTGAATTTCCCTGATGGCTAATGATTTTGAACATTTTTTCATGTGTCTGTTAGCCATTTGTATGTCTTCATTGGAAAAGTGTCTGTTCATATCTTCTGCCCATTTTATGATTTGTTTATTTGTTTCTCGGGTATTGAGTTTGAGAGGGGGAACTTTCTAAAACGCAGATCTCATCAGGCTTTGCTCCCAGTCTCCTCGGCCTCAGAATTAAACCTAACACCAAGTAACAGTTAAGAATGTTTAAGATCAAGCATGGTGTAGCCTCTGCCAACCTTTCCAACTTCATCCCTCTGCCTTCCTCCACTCCTGGTTTAGTGCTCACATGAGCAAGTGCCTGAGCTGGATCGGACTGTTCCTGTGCCTGGAGGTGGCCCACGGAGCCAAATTTGTTGACTGTAGACCGTCCTGGCCGGAATGAGCAGAAAGCAGTTCACCTTATTAGCGAGGCTGCCCCGGGGCCTGCCTCCCTCCTGCTCCTGAGCAGTACCCAGTGAAAGGCAGCACAGGCCGCATCCTCCCCAGGCGTATAGGGCTCAGATGACCGAATAGGGCACCTCCCCATCGCTGCTTCTGACCCCGCGGGCCTCCTGCTCACTGCAGCCACTGGTGTCGAGCAGGCCCAACCTTAGTGCGCCGCTCACTTCCCACTCGCTGCTCCTGGCTGGCTCTGACACTGAGGCATGGAATACATACAGAAACCTGCTCAACACTCACACATGAGCCATCTGAAAGTGTGGGGGAGTTAACACCCAAAGCAGCACCTCTGAGCCAATGAGGGATAGAAACCTATGGATGAATGTTGCCTACTGGGGAACCTGAGACAGGCATTTCTGAGACACAGTCCTCCAGTCTCCCACAACTGTGAACAACCCTATGCTGTATCCTCCGAGTAGCTTTTCTTCTCTATTTCACTCTCTGAGTCCTTTACTCCTGTTCCCTTCTGTCCATTCCCAGATGGAAGGCGCACTTTTGGAAGGGAGAGATTCCATAGTTGGAACACTCTCCTTTCAAACGGGTTAAGGAGCCCATTACCATTATAAGTAGGCTGGTAATGATGCCCCGCACGGAGTGGCAACCTCCCAGCCAGGAAGAGGAGAAAGAGAGACAAATGGAAAGGGAAACATTGGCTTGTGTCAGTGTTTTTTAACTAGGGGTGATATAACCGCCCCCCCAGTGGACATTTACCAATGCCCAGAGATATTTTTTTTCAGATTTTATTTATTTATTTATTTATTTTTTATTTGAGTGTGAGAGAGAGAAAGAGAGGGAGAGAGCACAAGCAGAGAGGGGGGCAGAGGGAGAAGGAGAAGCGGACTCCCTCTGAGCATGGAGCCCAATGAGGGGTTCCATTCAAGAAGATCTTGAACTGAGCCAAAGGCAGACACTTAACCAACTGAGCCACCCAGGTGCCCCCAAATAGTTGTTTTTCAAAAGACAAATAACTCTCTGCTACAGAAGACATGACCTTGCTCTGGAACTCTAGAGGTCTGTACTGAAATTCTTTTATTACAGCTTATCAGAGACTACCCAGCATTCTTATCACCACAAACACTTCTAGCACCATTGATTTTGCTGGGTCATATGGACCAAATGACAGGGAACCTTGTACTATAGTTGGACACACTGTAGAGCTCTCTCTTGCTCTGGGCTTCGCTCACAGCTGGGAGCCTTCCAAGGCACCCAATAAATGGGTCAGACTAGTATTCTCACCAAGCACTATGTCTTTATTACTGGTAGAGGGTACAGGGTGCAACAACTTGACTTTACCTTGTAGGGGATCACCTGGCATACTCCATACGTCTGGTTCTCTAATAACTTTACCAACCTGCTTCAAAATAATATGGGATGGATGAAGCAAGTGAGGATATAGATGAAATAAGATTGGCCTTGATGGTGGGTCTAAGGGTTCATTTTCTACTTTGTCCATTTTTATATACATTTAAGTCATTCCAGAACAAAAAGGTAAAGAAAAATGTCACCAGTGTGGAAGGCCCTGAATCTTCACACTTTTTATTCCTCATATTCTGGCATGTGTGTGTCTTACTAGGACATCTAGAGTCCTTGTTTATTCTTGCTCATTAAGTCATATTAGCATTATGTCATCAAGACAGTGGCTATCGTGATATTTTAGGGAATATCAAGGTAACCAAAATCACTAAGTACTATATTGTGACAGAGAATAGGAGAACTGACATAGCCCAGGGGCAAGAAAGTGAATATGGGAGTGCCTGGGTGGCTCAGTAGGTGAAGTGTCTGCCTTCGGCTCAGGTCATGATCTCAGGGTCCTGGGATGGAGTCCCACATCGGGCTCCCTGCTCAGCGGGGCATCTGCTTCTCCCTTGGCCTCTGCTGCTCCCCCCCCTTGTGCTCTCTCCCTCTCGTTTCCTCTCAAATAAATAAATAAAATCTTTAAAAAAAAAAAAAAGAAAGTGAATATGTACTGCTATTCATCCCACAGAAAAGCGAATAACTTTTGATTCTCCTTACTGAAGGATTTTGAAGAGAAAATCCATGATGTTGGTGCTAATCTCTCAATTCCTCCCAGGATGTGGTATTACTACTGATTTAATAAATTGGTAAAAAATGTGGGCATGTTAGAGGCTTCTGTTCGTCCCTACTTACCATAATGGTTCTTATTTAATAGGGCAGAGAGTAAATATTAGGTTCTTGCCAGCTGCTAAGCCTAGCTATCCCAGCTAGGCACTTAGGGACCAGGTATACACTTAGGGACCACATCAGTATGGATCTTTACATCCATTAGCCCTGTTCGAATGAGAACTCCATTTACCACCTGGCTTTCATGAGTCTCCAGTCTAACTGGGGGATCACAATGGTGTTTCCCAACCCCTGGGAGCAAGGCTAGCTCATGCTCTGAATCCAACAGCCCTTGAAAGGCCTAGGACTTTCCCTTTCTCCAGGCCAGAGTTGTTCTGGCAAAAGATCACCACTATGGACTGAACTGTGTCTCCCCCAAATTCATATGTGGAAGCCCTAACCCTCAATCATATTTGGAGATGGGGCCTTTAAGGACTAATTATGTTTAGATGAGATCATGAGAGTGGGGCCCTTATGATGGATTAGTGCCTTTAGAAGAAGACACACCAGGGAGCTCATAAGAAGGTGGCTCCATCCATTATGCATCTGCCTTCAGCTCAGGTCGTGATCCCAGGGTCCTGGGATCGAGTCCTATACCGGGCTCCCTGCTCAGCAGAGAGCCTGCTTCTCCCTCTGCCTGCTGCTCCCCCTGCTTGTGCTCTCTCTCTCTGACAAATATATGAATAAAATTAAAGAAAAAAGAAAAAGAATGAGGTGGCCGTCTACAAGCCAGGAAGAAGACTCTATGAGGAACTGAATCTGCCAGCACCTTGATCTTGGACTTTCCAGCCTCCGGAACCATGAGAAATAAATTTCTGTTGTGGAAGCCTACCAGTCTGTGGTATTTTGTTATGGCAGCTTGAGCAGAATAAGATAGCCACAGATCCCTTGTGGGAAGAGATTAGAGAAATAACTATCATATATACTTTTGGCAGTATAGGAGGTTTTTTCCTTAAAGAAACTTGGCCTCCTTTTCAATCAACAGGCTCTGAGACTGTGAACTGGCCTAATCTGGGAAATTAATGAGAAAATACTATTTCCCATTGTGGCAAGCATCCATCAGCCTCCTGCTTACTGACTCTTGCATTTGGAGGACAGTTTGTCATACAAATAAAGCAACACCTGGTCATCTGTCCATTTACTTAACTCCTGTGAACACCATGGTCAACTAGCCATCACCACATGGCTATAGGACTAAGCATGCTGGTTGCTACTTCTGTCTTGTAATGACCTCCACCCCTCCTCTGTTGATTGGGTCACCATCCAGCCTTTGCTATTCTAGAATCTCGCCTTCACTGACACTAGGAATCCTCACCTGTGCATTTTGTATTGCCTTAGAGAAGGGAGTGTCCTCAGGACTTGCCTTAGGAATGCAATCTGGTGATAGGTTCTCTGGTCTTGCATGATACATATAATCTGACACTCTCACTCGCCTGAGCCTTCTGACTCCTTTTGTCTTCTGTCAAGAAAGTTCTGGCATCTCCAGCTTATCTGAGGAAGGCCATAACTATGTCCAAAGAGCCATCTCAGAAGCAAATGGATATGTTTTTTGGTATCTTTGGTTCGAGGTTAAACGCAGCATAATGACAGAGTGCTCCTAGGTTAATAAAGTCCCACATGTTACCCCTGTTCCCCTCAAAACATAGGGCCTGGTATTTTTCCAACAAGTATGCCATGTCCTTGGGGATCAGGGTCTGTATTGCCCCCCCCAGGCTGTGCTGAGACTTCAGCCTTTTTGTTGGTCTGCAGGCAGTGGTGGGGGGTGGGAAGGGGAGGATCTTGAGGAAGATAAGCATCATCTTTGGAGCCCCTTGCCTCCAGAGGAGACTTCGCAGTGATTCCCATCAAGGAGAGGTTGCTCCCTTATAGGAAGGAGAAGAGAGCTGCTGCTGCTGAACTTGAAGGTTTAAGGGAATCCAGGAATTCAAAATTCTCACATTAATCTACCCAACGTTTCTGTTCCACATTTCGGGGTTCTATGCATTTCCTATCAGGGCCATGACTTTGTCATAGAACACCTATCAGAGCTGTGCATGCAGGGGTGTCTGGGTGACTCAGTTGGTTAAGCAACCGCTGATTTCTGTTCAGGTCATGATCTCAGGGTAATGGGATCCAGCAAGCCCCACATTGGGTTCCTCACTGGGTGTGGAGCCTGCTTAAGATTCTTCCTCTCCCTTTCCCACAGCGCCCCCCCCCCACCTCCGGCTCGGGAGCAGGGCATGCTGTCATGCTCTCAAGCTCTTGCTCTTAAAAAAAAAAAAAAAAAAAGATGTGCATACAGCCTTTTTATGTAGCTGTCCCATTCTTAGAACTAAATCAGTTAAATCCTGGGGTTTATTTCCAAGCACAATCTTTCCTGTGGCTGCAGGAAATGAGGGTCTCTTTAAGAGCTGCCATGGGGGTTTCCTGGCTTACACAGTGTGCCTTGAGTTTATAGATGGCTGACCCGGGCTTGTCATTTTCTTCATTTGTTTTTTCCCCCCAGCTTTTTAATTAATTAATTAATTAATTAATTTATTTATTTATTTTAGAGAGAGTGCATGTATGTGAGACAGAGAGAGAGAGCAGACAGAGAGGTAAAGAGAAAGGGAGAGAGAGAATCCTGAGCAGACTCTGTGCTGAATGCACAGCCCACGTGGGGCTTGATCCCATGACCCTGAGATTATGGCCTGAACTGAAGCCAAGAGTGGGTCACTTAACCAACTGAGCCACCCACGCACCCCTAGGCCTATCATTTTCTTTTTTCAAGACTTCTAAAGCACTTAGCAAAAGCCATTCAACTCCATGATCCTTATAATCACCATACATTCTATGTGCCATAATTGGGGTTTCTCGACTTTGGCAGTATTGAAGTTTTGGACCAGATAACTCTTGTTTGTTGTGGGGGGCTGTCCTATGCATTTTAGGGTGTTTTGCAGCATCTCTGGCCTCTACCTACTAGATCCCTTAGTTGTGATTTTAAAAAAGTAAGTATCTCTAGGGGCACCTGGGTGGCTCAGTCAGTTAAACGCCAGCCTTCGGCTCAGGTCATGATTTCAGGGTCTGGAAATCCATGGGTCCATATGAAAATCCATGATCAACAATATCAAAATTTTAAGTAAAGATAGGATTGATATGATTAACTTTTTCCTTTGGCTCCAATATATTTCAGCATAGAATAATCACTGACCCGGGTGCCAATAACGTGCTCAGTTACACAGTCTTTGCTGGCCTTACCTTCTCCCCTGTTCATTCTTTCTAGCCCCTTACTCCTTTTCCTGGGATCACTACTCAGAATTAGCTATCTGCACATAAATTCTGACCTCAGGCTTTCCTTTTCTACTGGGGAAAAAGGGAAGGATGAAATTCAAGCTCAGTAAGACAATGACCACATAAAATACTGCTTAAAGGATACTTTTTTAAAAAGAGTTATTTATTTATTTATTTATTTATTTATTTATTTATTTATTGGGGGCAGAGGGAGAGAGAATCCCAAAGCAAACTTCCCACTGAGTGTGAAGCCCACAAGCCGGGGGGGGGGGTGTCCTAGTGGGATCCCACTACCCTGAGATCATGACCTGAGCTGAAATCAAGAGTTGTCTCCCCAACCGACTGTGGCACCCAGGCACCCCAAGGATACTTTTGAAAGTAAAGGGGTGTGCTATTAATAATTTCACAAGACTAACTGGCATAAATCAGACCTGTCCTGGCACATAAGGACATATGGTCTTACCACAGAAAAGAAAACAGGTTCCCAGGGAGTGAAAAGCCATCTTAAGAGGAGGGGTCAGATTGTAAGCTGCGAAAACCAAAAACCGAGGCAGAAATGTCCCTCAGGTTCTTAACGGGGGCTGGAGAAGCAGACACACTAGTACACAATCTCCACAACCTGGGGCCTTCAGCCTGTCAATCTCATCTGATCGCCTCATGAACTCCAGGGCTCAGACCACAGTCTCTGGCTGGCTCAGCCAACAGCAGAGGGCCCTACACCTGGGCACCGAGGAGTCCGTGGTCCCTGCTCTGGTGTCCCTGCTAGATCTGGCCAAACTGGACCTTCTCCTCCTTCTTCCCTCTGTTCCCAGAGTGGGGGTGGTGTCTTTTGCAACCCAGAGGACTTCCAGTCCAAGAAGGCCCTGGCAATCAGCCCCAGTAAAGAACCCTGGGGCATGAGGAGAATGAAGGGGTCCAAATCAGAACCCAGAAGGGGCAGGAGCGCCTCCAGGACTGTGCTCTCAGCAAGGGCCAGGCTCCGTGTGGAAGTCTGCAGAGGCCCCAGCGGGACCGTGGGAGGATCCGATAGCCCCTGCCCTCGCCCTCCCTTCGCCAGAGCCTATCACTGATGCAGCGTGACCCGCTCAGCCCTTCCGGGCTCTGGGCCTGTTCCCCCTTTTCTAAAGGCGAGGCTCCGGGGGCCCGAAGACGCGGGTTGGTGACTGATTCCAGCCCTCCTCGGACGGGTGAGAGAGCGCCCTGGCGCCTGGTGCCAGCCACTTGCGCCGCGTGCGTGCCAGCGCAGAGGTCGCACTCCTGTCACCCCTGCGCCCTTAGAGGCTTTCCGGAGCACGGACTCCACGGACTCGCCCGCCCGCGCTCGGCCTGAGGCCACCTGAACTCAGACTCCGTATCGGAAGGGCCAGGGAGAGACTCCCGTAGTGTGCGAGGCCGGTGGCGACGCTCTCCGCTATGGGACCCAACACCGCGGCTTCGGTCAGCCTTTGGGGCCGCGCGGGCCACGCGGGGTGCGCGGGAGCGGAGGTTCTCTCCAGCCGGCAGGCTTCACCCGGAGCCGGGTCAGGCTCCTCGGCGGGGTCGTGCGGGCAGTGGGGCGGAGCACTAGGCGGAGCCGGCCGGCAGCCCCTCCCTGGCCGCGCAGCCGCCCTCCCCTCCCCGCCGCAGCCGGGATGGGGGTGTGGTCCCGAGGGACTACGGTGGCTTCCAGCTTTGCTACCCACTCCTGGAGCGTTCCAACGCCCGTAGCCCGTTTCCCGGGAACGCTTACCCTCAGCCTTCCTGGCCGCCGAGAACGTTCTGACACCCTCGGGGAACGCCCTCGGCCGCGCAACTCTGTCAGGGGACAGCTCTCCGCACCCTTTGTTGCAGCCGCGGAGCAGCGGTGGGTAGCATGAGGGACTACGACGAGGCGACCACCTTCCTGGGCGAGTGGGGGCCCTTCCAGCGCCTCATCTTCTTCCTGCTCAGCGCCAGCATCATCCCCAACGGCTTCAATGGCATGTCAGTCGTGTTCCTGGCCGCCGTCCCGGAACACCGCTGCCGGGTGCCGGACACCGCGAACCTGAGCCGCGCGTGGCGCAACCACAGTATCCCGCTGCGGCTGCAGGACGGCCGCGAGGTGCCTCACAGCTGCCGGCGCTACCGGCTCGCGGCTATCGCCAACTTCTCGGCGCTCGGGCTGGAGCCGGGGCGCGACGTGAACCTGGAGAAGCTGGAGCAGGAGAGCTGCGTGGATGGCTGGGAGTTCAGCCAGGACATCTACCTGTCCACCATAGTGACCGAGGTGGGTGTGTGAACGACCCTCCATCTGCTTTAGGCCCCTTGAGACTCCCTGGCCGTCCCTGGGTGAGCGTTCGCCGCTCCCCGTCAAACCTGAGCGGCGAGCAACTTGGGTTATGCTTCTAACACGCGAGCAACTTGGGTTATGCTTCTAACACGTGTGGACCACCCAAGAAAGCAGCGCTTCTGTGAGGCTTATTCGTGATCGGTTCTGTCTCGTACAGAGGGCATGGAGCAGGGACTGTTGTCACCAACTGCCTTTTCCTTTACGAGTTTCACAACAGATGAGATTGTTTCCCAAGAGGCCGGTAGCAAGCTGCTCAGACGTACAGTCTGAGTCAAGTTCCTGCTCCCAGCATGAGGAGGGGGGAGTGGGATTCCCGCTGAGCCCAAGTGCAGACAGAAGAGCCTAGCTGCTGGGTGGGCCATGGGCAGGTCTGACCTGTTCCCTGGCCGCAGACTTCTGGAAGCAGCAGGGGTCTACTGCTCTGCTGTACCCCTTTTGGTGAGGCTTGAGGTCCTGTCTTGAGGCTCCAATTTCTCTGAAAAGGAACAGAGGGCTCTTTGATGCTGACTGGGTGCAGGGGACCATAGGAACCATAACCCTGGCCCCAATGTACCAATGAAGAGACCAACTCGCACAGACCCCTTTGAGCATAGGATCCAGCGGAGGACAGGGGTTTCAGCTTATGCCACTAGTCCCCTAGGATCCCAAGTGGTTCGGTGGCAAGTTTTCTAAGTTTCAGGAGTCAAGCTGCACATATATTTCGTCCTCTATACTTCTTGCTTTGCGTCTGGTAAGGGCCATGAGATGCTGGGTCCATCTAGGTATACCTAGACTAGTTTTTTGCTGTTGATCAGGCAGGTAGGATTTCCCAGCTTCTGGCCCTTCTCCCACTCTATGTTCCTCCCCAAGAACAACCTGAGTGCGTGGCCCATGTTAGTCCTTAATTCTCTTCCCTCAGCACAATGTGGCAGTCATCAGACACCACGACTGGCCTTGTGCTAGGCACTAGGCTGTAGACATCTGGGGTTTGGGGTCTGCTCTCAAAGCTCCGATGCCCATGGGGCACACTAGCCATGTTATAGATGGGGCTAACATCAACCCTCGTTAGTAATAGAGTTCTGGAGCCTGAATTCAAATTCTGGCTGGCTTGCTGTGTGACCTGGGACAATATATTACCCTTTCTGTGGGAATAACAGAGTGAGGAAATACTCCAAGAAGAAGTGATAAAATTTGACCTGAGTCTGGAAATTTGAGTAGACCTTAGATCCAGGTAACTGGTGTTCAGGGAATGACAGGTGTGGCTAGAAATGCCTACAGAGATCATTTCACAGTGTGCATTGTAGGAATGTTGAGGAATTGACTTTATTCTGAGGACAGTGAGGAAATAATAAGCGTTCTAAGCAAGGGGTCACATGACCATATTTGGCAGCTGCTTACTCCAGCTGCTATGAAAAGCCAGAAGACCAGCGAGACATCTGCAGGAGTTTCCTTGGCAAGAGCCTGGTGGCCAGCTAGGAGTGGTGGCTACGGAGTCTATAAGACCTGTGAAAAGTGGGTTCAGCCTGTGGACCACCTCTGGATCCCCCCAGCATGGACACCATGCCTACCTTGGGCCCTGAGTTGACCGTGATTCTCTGATGTTGATCCCCTAGCAGGGCTCCTAGTGTGTGCCCATCTCTTGCCCACAGGCTGTTCCTGGGGCATCTTAGGATGGGGGTCAGCTCCCTCCAACTCAATTCCTGGAAGAATCATCAGAGCTTGAACTGGAGCTGGCCCCAGTAGCCACAACACCCCACGACAACTGGTTTGACCTGTCTCTTTTCCCTTCCTCGCCGGTGTCATTCACCTCAGGGTGAAGATTGGGTAGCTGTTGGCCTCCAAAGCCATAGCTCCCCTTGTTGTGCCCTGCTCATAGGGTCCTATGGCCACCTCTGGGGACTCACATCATCACACGCTCACACTCATGCAAAAGGCTTTACTTTTTTCAGCAGCCTTCCCTTCCCTGCTTCTTTTTTGGGTTGTGGGGTAAAATAAGAGACAAATGGGTGCTGGTGTCAGGAGGAGGGAGGGGAGAAGTACCAGGGGAAGTGGGGGGAGGTGGCTCCCCCCAGTGAGATGGTGGCCCAAGGAGAAGTTCTGGAGTCAGGCTGGAGGCCGGTTCTGACCCCACCCCTAGCCACTTGGCTCACTTCAGAGGTTACATCACTGCTCAAAGCCTCAGTTTCCTTAACTGTAAGAGGGGATACAAGTATATGGAAATAGGCTTAATGTTATTAATCACTAAGGAAATGTAGATCAAAACCACAACAAGATATCACCACACATCCATTAAGATGGCTGCTGTCAAAACATACAGAAAAAAACAAGTGTTGGCAAGGATGTGGAGAAAAGGGAACCCCTGTGCACTGCTGGTAGGAATGAAAAAGGTGTAGCCACTATGAGAAACAGCATGGCGATGCCTCAAAAAATTAAAAGTAGGATTGCCATTGAATCCAGCAATATCACTTCTGGGCGTATATACAGAAGAATTGAAAGCAGGGTCTCAAAGAAATATTTGTATGCTTATGTTCATAGCAACATTATACACAACAGCCCAAAGGTAAAAACATCCCAAACGTCTGTCAGTGGATAAATAGATAAAGAAAATGTGGCATATGATTACAATGGAACATCATTCAGCCTTGAAAAGGAAGGAAATTCTGTCACATGCTACGGTACTATGAACTTGGAGGGCATTATGCTAAGTGAAATAAACCAGTCACAACAAGACAAAATCTGTGTGATTTCACTTACGTCAGATATGAAGAGTAGGCAAACTCATAGAAACAGAAAGAAGTAGTTACTAGGGGCTGGGGCAAGGGGGGGAAATGGGAGTTATTGGTCAATGGGTACAGAGTTTAGTTTTGCAAGATGAAAAGAGTTCTGGAGATTGCATAACAATATGAATATATGTAACTCTACTGAACTGTATACTTAAAAATCATTGAGATGGTAACTATTATGTTATGTTGTTTGTTTTCACAATTTTTAAAAATGAGGATCATAGGCGTGCATAGCTTCTCTGAGCTGTTGGGAGGACTCGGTGAGGCCATGCTACATGCCCCAGCACCAGCAAATGGGCATCATCGGCCGGTGGGTGAGGAGAGGTAAGGGCAGGACCTCATCACCTCTGGCTGTACACCATGGGCATCATGGGAGCTGTGCTATTATGGGTGATCAGACTTCCTGGAAACTGAGTCCCTTTCCCCCTGGGGTTCCAGGACCCACAGAATAGGACTTAGTTCCAAGCCCACACTGACTTGGCCAATGCCTGTGGGAGAAGTGGCCCCAGTTCAACCATAAGGTCAAGCCCAGGGGCCCTGAACAGGTTCTCTGAGTCCCAGCTGGGACGATACAGGCAGAGGAACTGTTATCAAATTGTTTCTGCCTTACACCTCTGTGCAGGATCTCCCAGTGGGCGTACTCTCTGGGACAGCTGAACCAACACCTGACCCCCACAGGGACGGCAAGGTCAGCCAGGAACCCAAGGATGGCATGTTCTGCTATGGAAATTCCTTTCATAGAATGCCAGGAGGCAGGAGTCTGGTGTTTGAGCTGAGACTTGCTTGAGTGCATCTATCTGTCTGTGTATATGTAAGGTAGTTTTCTTTCTCAAGGGTTGTTTGTGAAGTCCGATTTACTATTCTTGTGTAGTCATTAAGAATTACATTTTTAAAAACTTCATTTTGAATTAATTTTTGACTTAGAGAAAAGTTGTGAGTATAGTACAGGGAATTCACATCTACCTTTCAACCAGCTTCCCTTAGTGTTAACAATTTACATAACCATAATTCATGTATCAAAACCAGGAAATTAATGTTGGTTGTACTATGATTAACTAGGCTATAGACAGTATTTGAATTTCACTGGTTTTTCTAGTAACGTTCTTGTTCTGTGTTTGGATCCAAACCAAAAGCCCATGTTGTATTTAGTTGGTATGTCTTTTTAGTCTCCTCCAATCTGTGACGGTGCCCTGTCTTTCATGACCTTGACACTTTTTATGAGTCTGTTAGTTATTTGGATGAATGTCCCTTGGTTTGGATTTGCATGATTTCTCTCATGATAAGACTGAGCTTGTGCACTTTTTGGTCAGAATATCATAGGAGCAATATGTCCTCAGCCATCATACTAGTAGGTATATGATGTCAATACAGCTTGGGTATTTTATTTTATTTTATTTTATTTTATTTATTTGTCAGAGAGAGAGAGATAACACAAGCAGGGGGAGCAGCAGGCAGAGGGAGAAGCAGACTCCCCGCTGAGCAGAGAGCCTGATGTGGGACTCGATCCCAGGACCCTGAGATCATGACCTGAGCCGAAGGCAGACGCTTCACCAACTGAGCCACCCAGGCATTCCTCGATATAGCTTGTTAATGGCAATGCCAACCTTGATCAGTTGGTTAAGCTGGTGTCTGCTGGATTTCTCTACCCTACAGTCACTATTTTCCCCCTTCATAATGATAAATATCTTGGGGGAGAGACTTTGAGACTCTACAAATACGCTGTTTATCCTCAAACATTTACCCACTGGTTTTATTTTATTTTTTTTTTAAAGATTTTATTTATTTATTCGACAGAGATAGAGACAGCCAGCGAGAGAGGGAACACAAGCAGGGGGAGTGGGAGAGGAAGAAGCAGGCTCATAGCGGAGGAGCCTGATGTGGGGCTCGATCCCATAACTCCGGGATCACGCCCTGAGCCGAAGGCAGACGCTTAACCACTGTGCCACCCAGGAGCCCCTACCCACTGGTTTTAGCATCCATCTGAGGACGTTCACAGAAGCAAGTATTACTGTGGTGTTTGCCTCATGGTGATCCACATTTCTTCAACATTCCTCCCAATTTATTAATTGGAATTCTTCTGTGCATAAGAGCTTCCCCTCCCTCCCACTTCTTATTTATGCAATTATTACTTTATATTAGTGCCGACTCATGCATACTTACTTAATTCCATGAGTTACCATCTAATACTATCCTGATTGATTTTGTTGCTCCAGCTGGCCCAGCTTGACCCACATACTTTTTCACTTCAAGGGTAGAGATGGTAAAAATCCAGGGAAAGGTCCTTCATCTGTCTCTGGAGTCAGAGCTGGAGGAGCCTGCCTTCTCCCTTGCAGGGTGGGGTGCCAGATACCTCTCAGCGATGTTATCTGCAGCCTGGCAGCACGGGAAGGGGAGCGGGGACTGGTGAGATCTGGCCCCACGGATGGGGACTGCAACTTCTGTTGAGGAAGGAAGGGACCCCAAGCATCCCCAAACAGTCTGTCTGATATGGAGTCCTTGTTGCTGAGACCTATTGCAGTGGTGAGACCAGTCTCAATGAGCATGGCTCTCCATACAATCCTTCGGTGCCACAGACCCCAAAGAGAAAGGGACTACTTGTGAGAAAACTCAAAGGCCTCCTGCCCTAAGGCTGAAGGAACAGAGAGCTCAGCGAATGTCTCGCTCTCCAGGGGGCCTAGATTTATCAGAAGGGCCACAGGGCAAGCAGTAAGGGTGAGCTTGGCTTGTGGCCAGGGTGTAAGTATGGGCTCTCCTTTGCCTCAAACATGCCCACTTTTCTCTTGGAACATCATTAGGTAGACTTGATCCCCTTCAGCCCGTAGGCTGGGAAAACTAGGCAGTCACTTCTGAGCTGAGTACTGCTTCTCCTAGGCCCCATGTTCCAGAGACCCTGTGAGAGCCTTTTTGTTAAGGGCCAGCTTCCTGTGTCAGGCTCCCAGTGGCCCGAGGCAGGTATGTGTCTTCATCATATGGGCTTCTGTCCTTTCCTGCAGTTTGCTGTGTCCTTTAGGAACCCATGGGTGGAGGGGCTGGTGGGTATGCCCTTGAGCATGATACAGCCTCCAGCAAAGGGTCTGAACCTCTAGAGGCACTAGCCTTGTGCCATCTTTCCTGGGACCTGGGGTCAGGGCATGGACAGAGGAGGACACTGATTCTCCACCCATAGCCCAAAGGTATGAGGTAGCAACATGGGGGCCTCCTCCTCTGTTATCAGGGCACTTATGGGAGGTATTGGGAGTAGCAAAGGAGGACAATGAGACAGACTGAGGCAGGTATCTAGCTGGCCACTACATGGGACTGCATATGGCTGCTCTCAGGGATGTGACTCCTCTGAGTCCTGGGTGGGCTCTGGCAAAGGTAAAAACTTTGAGCGATAGGCAGGCTTAGGCTACGTTCTATCAGGCCTGCAAGCTACCAAGAAATACTGCTAGCTAACAGGGGCACTGGCAGCTCAGCTGTCAGGACAGCCTGAATATTAACCAAGTTCACTCCCAGACTAGCTCTCTGTCAGATTCCAAAGGGGAGAAGGGGTCAGACCTCCGCCCAGCCAACACCAGCAAGATTTTCAGAAAGGTCTTTCCAGAAAATAAATAAAGGAGACTCAAGGGTTTTCCCTAGCTCTGGTGTGAATGTACTTCCCTGTTTGTTTATCATCTGCATCGCCCCAAACAGTTGGCCCCTTGCCTCTCAGCTGTGTTCCTCTGACAAAGGCAAACAGGATCGGGGTGTGCTTTTGTCTGGAGGCTGCTTCACTCCCCTCTCCTGCCAAGTTTCTGAATAAAAAGACTTTGTGCACCCCTCCTGGTGGGCAGCAGAACCTTCACACAGAGTCCAAGAGGCAGGATGGTGTATTGACAAAAACAAAGCTTGCACAGTGTGGGTCAGAGAGCCACAGGTGCCTCAGGCCTCTGCAGGGACAGTAATTTGTGGCAGGTTAACTTCAGTTTATGTTCAAGGCTAATGCAGGGCTGCCATGTTATTTGAAAGCTTGGTCTGGTTTTAAGCATGCCTCTGGAGCCCAAAAGAAAAGCAAGGATCCCCATGTGGAGTATAGTGATGGTGGAGAGTGAATGGAGGCTCTCAGGAAAGGCGAGGTTGAGCCACACACCCTGGCAACGGGCATAGATGGCCCAAGGCTGACGGCTTCTGCTGCGTATCTGCAGGACTGGAGGGCAGAGTCACAGCAGCACTTTCCAGAGCTGCCCCTCCATGCTGAGGGGGCTGACACAGACCCCATGCCATTTACTTCTGTTCCCAGAGTGGAGCTAGTAGACCTATGCTGGATCCAGTGCCGGGATGCAAGGGGGAGAGCCCGGTCTCTGAGTGCCCCTTCTCCTTCCCTCGGGTCCCTCCGCTCCCATCCTCACCATCCCACTCAAACCCCCTGGGTCTTTTGCTCTGGTTCAGCCTCCAGGGACCACAGAGCCCTCCACCAAGGCCTCCCCACCTATGGTTGCTTTTTCTTTACCTCTAATCTGAGAAGAAGGGATACTGAAAACATTTTAAGGTTTAGCCCCCCTCAATCCCATGAGCTCTGAGCTGTAGAGGCTTTATTCCTCATGAGTATAACCAAGAGATTGGGGAATCCCATCCTCACCTCACCCCTACTCATATAGTGGCAGCTTGACCCCTGATTCCACAGGCTGG
This sequence comes from Ailuropoda melanoleuca, assembly GCF_002007445.2. Classification (NCBI taxonomy): domain Eukaryota; kingdom Metazoa; phylum Chordata; class Mammalia; order Carnivora; family Ursidae; genus Ailuropoda; species Ailuropoda melanoleuca. Next base: position 21,422,624 of record NC_048220.1, read on the forward strand.
GAATACAGGGTCCCTGGTTCTGCTCATCCCGGATTGTATGTAAGGTAGATGTTCCATCCAGAAGAGGCAAGCCGAAAAGATAGAGGCTACCACCCTCACCCAGTACCCGATTCATAAAGGAGGGTGTCACTCTGAGGGCTTCTTTACCTGTCACCAGCTCTGGAACAAGGGCTCAGAGATATTGTCCAGGGGGACAGGTAGTCCACAAGAACAGAGAGCTCTGAAGCTGTCCCCACAGGAAATAACTTCATTGGAAAGAAGTTGAAGAAGAAAAACACTAAACTGGAGCTCTGAAACTCAACGCATTTCAAGGAGAAGAAATAAAAAGAGTTCCACACACAGACACGTTATGGTAAAACTGCTGAGAGCCAAAGACAAAGGGAAGGTTTTGAAAGCAGCAAGAAAAATATGACTTGTACAAGGGAACTTTAATAAGTTTTATGTTTGACTTCTCATCGGAAACGATGGAGGCGGGAAGGCAGTGGAATAATGTATTCAAAATGCTGAAAGAAAAAAGTTGTCAACCAAGAATCTTATTTCTTGCAAAATTATCTTTCAAAAATGAAGTAAAGACGTTCCCAGATACAAAAACAAACAAAAAGCGTGGGGAGAAATTTTGGTACCGTGTTGCCTTACAAGAAATACTTAAAGAAGTTCCTCAGGAGTAAGTTTTTTTTAAATACACAACTTAAGTTCTGAAAACTAAAAAATGTCTTTGAAAGAAAGTAAAGGAGACCTAAATAAATGGAAAGACATGTCATGTTCTGTTCATGAAGCAGAAGGCATAATGTGGGTAAGACAGCAGCACCCCTCAGATTGTTCTGTAGATTCAACACAAAAGGTGTCCAGCATCATTAGTCATTAGGGAAATGAAAACTGAACCACGAGACACTTCTTAACACCCGCTGGGATGGTTAAAATTAAAGTGACGTACAACAACAAGTATCGGTAGGAATATGGAGAACTGAAACCCTCACTCGGTGCTGTTGGGATTATCAAACAGTGCAGCCACTTTAGAAAACAGTTAGGGAGTTTCTCGAAACTTAGCAGTTCCACTCCTACGGATATACCCAAGAAAAATGAAAACATATATCCAGGCAAAAATCTTGTACACAAAAGTTCATAGCATCAGTATTCGTAAGAGCAGAAAAGTAGAAACAACCCCATTGTCTAGCAACTGATGACTGGCTAAGATGCGGTCCACCCATACAATGGTCTATAATTCAACCGTAAAAAACAAAGAAGTGGTGATACACGCTAAAACAAGTTGACTGAACACTGAAAACATTATGCTAAGTGAAAGAAGCCAGGCACCAAATACTACATATTGTGTATGTCCCGCATCTAGTACATGTCCAGAATAGGCAAATCCTTAGAGACAGCGAGTATGTTAGTGGTTGCCCGGGGCTGAGGGAAGAGAGTGGGAAGCGACTGCTGATGGGTATGGGGTTTCTTTCAGAGGTGCTGAAAATGTTCTAAAATTAGATAGGGCAATGGTTGCACAACTCTTGGAATACACTGAAACCACTGAATTGTACACATTACAAGAGTGAATTTTATGGCGTGTAAACTGAATTTCAATGAAGCTATTAGAAACAAAAAGAATAAAAATGCCAGCTTCCCCCTCCCCACTCACCCCGCTGTCTGCCCCACCACCACAATGGCCAGGAAATTTCTTGCTTGGTCACAACAAAGTTATGAAAAAGAAATTGGAGTGGACGTGTGTTCTATTATTAACTACTTCCTAGTGTTCCCCTGGAAAGAAAAAAAAGTGTAAGATGACATAGTAGAAACCTATTTTTCATTCTTTTTTTTTTTTTTAAAGATTTTATTTATTTATGTGACAGAGAGACAGCCAGGGAGAGAGGGAACACAGCAGGGGAGAGGGAGAAGTGGGCTCCCAGCCGAGGAGCCCGATGTGGGACTCAATCCCAGAACGCCAGGATCACGCCCTGAGCGAAGGCAGACGCTTAAGGACTGCGCCACCCAGGCGCCCCCTATTTTTCATTCTTAAATGGACTATTGCTAACTTCTCACTCACAGTCATCTCTGAGATGTTACACTTTGTGTGAAAAGCTTTTTTAGTTTTTCGTCATTGACCAGGAAGTTTTTATTTCTAAGAATTGCTGTTGCCTAGTCAGGTTTAAGTGTAACCTGCCTCACTTACTTATTCATGCGGTTTGTTCTAAGTTATGGTTTTGCTGTGAGGACAAAGGCACGAGCTCCGTGGAGACAGAACTACCATTTCATGAGGCCTGAAATGTGTCAGACACCGTGTCAAACACTCCACTTATATTTCCTGTCCTGTGCTCACAACCCCAGGAGGGTTTTGTGGGTTTTTTAAAAGATTTTATTTATTTATTTGACAGGGACAGAGACAGAGAGAGCACGAGCTGGGGGCGGGGGGGGGGCAGGCAGAGGGAGAAGCAGGCTCCCCGAGGAGCAGGGAGCCCGATGCGGGGCTCCATCCCAGGACCCCAGGATCGTGACCTGAGCCACTGAACCACCCAGGCACCCACCCAGGAGGGGCTATTATTGTTCCATCTTTGAAGATGAAAAAGGAGGCTGGGGGCGCCTGGGTGGCAGAGCGGTTGGGCGTCTGCCTTCGGCTCAGGGCGTGATCCCGGCGCTATGGGATCGAGCCCCACGTCAGGCTCCTCTGCTATGAGCCTGCTTCTTCCTCTCCCACTCCCCCTGCTTGTGTTCCCTCTCTCGCTGGCTGTCTCTATCTCTGTCTTATAAATAAAAATAAAAAAAAAATCTAAAAAAAAAAAAAAAAAAGGAGGCTGATTCAGTGCCTCAAGTCACACAGCCAGAAAGTGGCAGAGCCCAAAAGAGCCTGTGTTCTTTTCCAACATCAGGCTGCTTTCTGGAGTTCTCAGTTCTGCGGAGATCACAGGGGTGATCTTATCGTCATGGTCCTTCAATGGCTTTGGTAAAGGCTAAAACTGCTAGACTGGCTACTTGGAGAGTTCAAGGTTGAGGGTAATTTTCAAAGGTGTGATACCTCGCATTTTCCAAACTCATTTTCCGTTACACCTGATTGTTCAGCATTCAGCGTTCATGCATCAACAATTTGTGAAGAATCCACCACGTGCCTGCCTCGTGTACGTGTTAGTTATCTAAAATGATTACCTGAATGAGTTCAGGTTTTACAGCTCCATCCACGTGGAGGAGGATGAGGAGGGGTGCCTCTTTTCCTGTCTAGCCAGAGAGCAAGGACACAGTGGCCCAGAACAGGGCCCGCCCCAGGGAGGACAGCGGGGCTCCTGCATGCACATACTCACACCTGATCTGTCCTGGAAGGTATGCTTGACCTTGAGCTTTGTGGAGGTAGCAACCATGTCTGCTTTGTGCCCACACAGGGTCTGGCCCAGAGCAGGTGCTCAATGACGGTTGAATAAATAAGCGATTCCTTTTACCAAAATCCACTAGAACTTGGGCTGGTTGTTTCATTGCTCTGGGCCTTCATTTCCTCATTTGCAAAACAGGGATAAAGAAAGTACCCATTTCACATGGCGACCTTGAGATCCCATGAGATAATACAAGGCACACAGTGAGCACCCAACATACAATAGTTATCATTTCTGTTATTACTGCTAAGTGTCATGAGAGGCATGCTCTTCTATGCTGAGAGTGACCTCCCATCTTCTGTTACCTTGTGACCTGGGTTTTTGTTTCTTAAAGCAAAGCCAAAGGCCAGTTGGCCTTTGTGCAATTTTGGTTGCACAAAGAGCTCTCTCTACTGTGTTATGGAATGTGGGTCTAAGACCTTGAGGATGAGACAGACACAGTAACCCTGGGAAGGCATTTCCAGTGCCCCCACCTGCACAGCCCCGGGGCCAGTTAGTTCCCACAATCTCCACTCTCTGTCCAGTGTGTGTGGGGGATGGAGAGGGGATCGTGTTTTAGAAATGTGAGTGCTTGACCTTAAAGCACAGCTCCAGAGCAATGCCAGCCAGCTCCTCACCAGACTGTCCACCACAAGCCTCTGAGCAGACCACACGGACATATGTCCGTGTGTACATGTGTGTATGCATACATGCAGAGACCCAAGGGACAGTCCCATCTTATTTAGGAAAAGATTGTCTTCCACTGGGTCTACAGTGTCATTGTTAGCCATAGGGAATTCTCTGGGCTCTGGCTAATGGGACCCCAAGACACACCCCTCAAATCCCAAGGGGCTGGTCACAGGTAGGGCCTGGCCTTCACTAGAATAACCCCACGGAGAAAAGGGTCCTTCTTCAGGCTGGCAGCTGATTGACCAGACTCCAGTCCCATGAGTTACAGCTGGAACTTGTCTGCCAATCCTATGTCCTATTACTAGGTCCTTTGCAGCTTTCCAACAAGATTATTTGGGCACAATGACTCCTCAAGAGAGGGCCCAGCCTTGGAACCAACCATGGATAGCTATAACATCAGCTGCCTTGCCCTGTTGGGTATGAGCAGGACTTCCAAAACCCGACAGCACCCTCCATAAGCCTGGGACTGGGGCTGCACATGGCTATGTCCTGTGCCACATGATGCTGATAGGGGCCTTCTGGGGCCATCTTTAGGGAGCAAGAGGGACCTAGAGCCATGGCTGCATCGGCTCCAGTAGGTGAGCGATGGGGAGCAAGCCCATACTTCATCCTTCCCGGCACCCCACTTCAGAACTTGCCCTGCTCCATTCCCCAAAGTCACCACGCTCAATTCACTACGAGGCCATCTTTATGGGCGTGCAAACCATGCAGTCCCACAGGCCCTCACACTTGGTTGTAATGCTCTGTTACTGACGTCTTGAAATTCTTCAGAATTTTTGAACGAGGGGTCTTGCATTTTCTCATTGCACTGGGCCTGCAAATTCAGTAGCCAGTCCTGCTCACTACCCTTGCCATGTAATCCTTGGCTGGGTATCTGACAGTCTTCCTCTTTCCTTTCTGTCTTTAAGTCTCATTTATCCTACCCTAAGGCAAAATCCTGACAGAAAAATACTCAAAAAACCACAAAGGAAAACACATTCTTTTGGAAGAGCTTTTCTGCTTGGCTGCAGAGGGAACAGTGATAGTGGATAATAGACACATGGATACCCCTACCATGTGTGAGATTTTCTTTGCTCTGTCCAGCAGTAAAGGTTGTGGTAACAGTTTTTTAACCCAGTCCTAGCATCTTCCTTGTAGAGGATGGTAATTAATAAGCTCATTTGTCTGACTTTAGAGTTCTTGCCCAAAGCATAACATGGATAAAGGCTAAGTTCTGAGGCCTGAGTTGGTATCTAGCAAGTCTATGTACTTGCTATGACTTCAGACAAACACTAGTCTCAGTGCCTCAGTTTACTCTTTTTTTCAAGATTTATTATTGATTGATTGATTGATTGATTGATTTATGAGAGAGAGAGCAAGAGAACACATGAATGCGGGGGGAGAGACAGAGAGAGAGGAGGAGAGAGAGAATCCCAAGCAGGCTCCATGCCCAGCACAGAGCCCTAGGCGGGGCTCGATCCCACAACCCTGAGATCATGACCTGAGCCAAAACCAAGAGTCTAAAGCTCAACCAACTGAGCCACCCAGGTGCCCAAGCCTCAGTTTACTCTTATACAAAACAGGCAAAACAACATGTTATGAGGCTTTGGAGTCTCAGTTGCTAATCTCTCTGTGTGTTGGGGCAGATTCCAAGCTTTTCTGACACTTTGGCCAGTGATTTTTGGAAGTGGGTGTGGCCATCACTTCAGGTACATGTCTTGTCTATGCCTTCCGACCCATGGCGCGGCAGGGCATAGGAATCCGGGCATACAGTTTTGTGGGGTTTGTGCCTTTTCCCCTGAAGCCCATTCAGGAACCCCAGCTGAAGCAACCGTACTCGGGGCATGGTCTCCAATTATGCCTGAGGAGAAGAGAGCCGAGCGCCTGGCCCGCTCTGTTTTTCCCCTGCAGAGCTGTGCTTCGGCATTCTGTCTGTAGCCAGCGTTGTGGGCGCCAGGAGAGGCGGCCTCATGAATCTTGTTATTGTCCTTAGGACGGGGGTATTCTCAAGGGCATTATCCTCAACGTCATGGCATGACCCCTTTGTGGAAGGAGGTATATAGGAGAGACTTCTCTCAGGTCCTAGTACGTAGAAAAACTAGCTTCTGCAGAACGAGTTTAAAAACCACTTTGCATAAAACAGGGATCGTGGGAGCTGAGCCACTGGAATCCTCAGAGCCTGGCAAGCAGGCAGGCCTCTGGGCAGGACGACTGGCTGTCAGCCTCACCCTTGGCTTGGTTATTTTGCAATCCCTCTTCCCCTGTGCTGTTTGCCCTCATTCCTTAGCATTTTGGTTTACACTTTTCTCTGGTCTGTGTCCTTAGAAACACCACTCTCTGCTACAGAGTGAAGCGTGGTATAAACATGTAAATTCATTTTTAAAATCTATTTCAGGGAAGTTGTGAGGATTAAGAACTGAATTGCTTCATGAATGTCAAGAAAGCAGCGCCACTGCCTACTGGAGGTGGGATTAGATAGGAGGCAGGGGCTTTTTCTTCTAGACTGGATCAGCTTGCTACACTATACATTTTTATATATATAATGAAAGCTCACTGAACACACTTTGAAATTTTTGCAACCTCCCTTGAGATTTTGCTGACTTGACTTAATTGAAGAGCTGAGACCTGACATTCTGGCTGAAGCCCTCACTTTATGGATCCACCAGCAGGGACTTGTTAGGGCTACAACAGCCCACAGGCCTTTGTACCGGAGGAACCACCCTTCTGGGAAGGCTGGGTGGGAAGGAGTGTAGAGGGAGATAAAGAGCCCTGGAGAAGTGTAGCTACCCCACCTCCTCCCCCACCACACAGTCGGCCCTGAATTCAGGTCCCAGGCTTGGTCTGTGGTGTGAATGGAGCAGGGAGAAGAGGGTTTTCTGGAGCAGTCTGTTCAGAAGGTATCATCACAGACCACTTGCACTCTTCAACAAGGCAGAGGAAACTTCTACACTTGGACCAAGTGACCAGGCCTTCTGCCCTGCCCCTCGGGAGTTTCAAACACCTTCCCTCAATCCTTGGTTGCCTTCTGAAGCAGAAACACTACCTTGCTTCATACCGCTTCACAGCTGACGGGTCACCAGTTAGTTACAGCCATGGCCTCACTAGCTTCTCCCTTACCCTCAGAAGAGGAAGGTGGGTCTCAGGGAGGACAGTGACTTGCCCCAGTAAGTGGCAGTCAGGAGTCAACGCCAGGGCTGTGAGGTCTATGCTCTGAGCACAAAGTCAACAGCCTGTCACAGGGAGGAGGGAGCCTGTTCCACGCTGCCAGGCGAATACTCCCTCAGGGCTGGGCTGGGGCTGGACCTGCCGGAGGGCTGGGCTCACACTTCATGTTGTCTTCTCTGGCAGTGGAATCTAGTGTGTGATGATGATTGGAAGACGCCCCTCACCTCCTCCCTGTTCTTCGTGGGCGTGCTGCTTGGCTCCTTTGTGTCCGGGCAGCTATCTGACAGGTAAGGAGGCTGGTAGGGAGAGGAGGTGCGATAGGGCCCCTTGTCAATTCACTGCCTATCTTGGAGTTGGGCTGAATTTAAGGTATTTCTACCCAGGGAAAGAGAGGCCCCTCATACCAACAAGTCAGTGAAAGGAGGAGCCATGATGTCTCCCTCAGCCCCTTGCTGGAACCGTCTTTTGTTCATTTCTCCCAGCCTTATGCTGTCAGGGCTTTGGCCAAGAGTCTGGAGGAGGCAATAGCTCCATGTGAAACTGGTCCTTATAGCACCAAACCTCTCAAAAAAAAAATCACCACTGCCTCCCCCTCCTACGCCTAACTCTGACACGGGATCTGTCCAGAATCAGCCATCATGCAGAGTAAGGGCCAGACAGCGAGTACCCACATCGCTGCTGTGGGTCAGGCCTAACCCATGCTGGTTGTGGGCCTCCTGGAATGCAGAGTCTAGAGGAGACAGCACCCCAGCTCCAGAAGTGCCCCACTGGCCCCTGTTCTAAGGGGCCTGGAGCAGGAAGGTGGGAGTGCTAAATACCACTGTTGGGAAGACTTCGCAGAGGAGGTGCCTGTCCCTCCTCCCGTTACAAAGTCCCAAGGGACCGCAAGCCCACCAGCCTGAGACCTGATTTTGGAAAATGAGGTAGGAGACAGTTCTGCTCACCTGTGCTCCATTCCACCCACTGGTCACTATCAGAAAGTGAAATGAAGACTGAGGCTAACTCCCGTGTTATGGGTACTGCTCAGAGGTGCACTTCCCGAAGAGGGTTCCCTTGTAATATTGTTTGCACAGTAGATTCACCTGGGAAAACTGTTTAAATCCCAATACCCAAACTGCATGCCAGAAAATGAGACTCTCAGGAGGTGGGCTGCTGGCCCCAGCGTGTTTTGGCACCAGGGGATTTCAAGTGCGCTAAGGTTGAATACCGCTGCCATAGAGGGGACCTTCATCCTAGATTGACAGAATTCCCATATTGCTGGTATTAGAGGTCTCTGCAATCTGCACTTACCCATTTTCCAGAAATGTGATGCCAGCTTCTACCTGGGGCTTGTTCTAAGGAGCAGATTTCTATGGGGCCCTTGCATGAGCTGCTTTGTGCTTTCGAGATATGGGGCCTCTACAGAAGTTTTAGAATCTCAAAAGGCACCTTCTGGGCAGATGGACGCCTGAGATATCACCAAGGAAGAACTGAGGAGGACAAGACAGGGAGAAAAGTCTGTTCCAGCCCTGAAAACAAAACAAAGTCTGCAGCGATGCGTGACTCGGGGCTCGCCACGTGCCCTGAGTTACAGCTGCCGCGGCCGCGTGTGCCATGTTTTGTGCTCTATTCTACAGGTTTGGCAGGAAGAACATCCTCTTCGCAACCATGGCCGTGCAGACTGGCTTCAGCTTCCTGCAGATTTTCTCCATCAACTGGGAGATGTTTACGGTTTTATTTGTCATTGTCGGCATGGGCCAGATCTCCAACTATGTGGTGGCCTTCATTCTAGGTAGGAACAGTTTCTAACCCTCGGAGCTTCTCCTTCCAACCCTCTGAGAGGCCTGGGAAGGGGGGGTCCCCTGAAGAGGGCATAGGGAGTGCTTTTAGCACACAAGGAAGCACCTCACCCCATGGGCTGTGCCTCTAAAACAGGATCAACCTCGGATATCCGTGTGTTGGGGAGGGGGCTGTGGTCTCAGGTTCTTTGATCTGGTCACAGGCAAGGCGGGTGCTCCAAGGGAGCCCGCTCTGTGCTGGGCTCTGAAATGTGGTGGTGAACAGAAGCCAGAGCTGATCAGAACCACCCACACAATAACTGACACATTTCAGGAACACGGCTTGGGAAAGGCACAAAGTTGGGGTGTTGGGGGAGGAACCACCTAGAGAAGTCTTTGATCTGAGTTGTGAAAGCCTGGAACTTCTGCCTGGGCCAGAGAAAAAGTGTTTCTGGCAGCTGTGCATGGCCCGCGGAGGGACTTAGGGCAGTTGGTGTGGCCGGTACACAGGGGGAGGAGGCAGGTGCTGACAGGAGCTCAGTGCCGGGTCTGCCTCACTGGGTAGGACTGGTCTCACCCTGAGTCACAGCACACCCCAGAGCTTATCAGCTGCGTGCAGGATGACATGCTCTGTTGATAGGAGTCAGTCTCCTAGCTGCAGCCTTGCTTCTGGAGTATCAGGCAGCATGAAGGGGACACACAAGCTAAAGGACATGAGGAGGCCCCTAGGGCCCTCACCAGCGTTTCCTGGGAGCTCCAGGCAGCCTGGCCAGGGTCACCCACAGGAGCAAGCGTCCCCACATACTCTCTGTGCCAATCTGCTCTCTGACCAGCTGAGGGTGGGGGGAAATGAGGATCACCTCTGGGACAACAGACCCAAATTCCCATAATCTCTCATGTGATGGTCTATCTTTATTGGCTCAGTACTGGCCTAGTTTGTCCCTACTGCCACAGTAAAATTATTAATGTTGCCCTTTTATTGTCAGTCTGGCAATTCTTCCTGTCCCAAAAGTCTAAATTTGTTAAGATGGGTTCTGATCGCTTTTAGGATTCTAACTTTGGAGGTGCTGTGTTCTCTTAGTTGAGGAGGTATACACTCCCTGCGGGGTTGCCAAGTTGGTATGACTCACATTCTAGTCCTTTAATCATTTGTGAAGAGCTCCTCGCCACAGCCAAGGTGTCCGAAGGGGGGTGAGGGGAGGGGAGAGCATGCTGAAGCCACGTGGGCCCAGCAGTTAGCACCCTCTTTAGCAGGTGCCAGCAGGAAGGGGGCCTCTCTCTTCCCTGTGGGGAAGGAGGGCAGCCAGATGTTCTTAAAGAAGGTCCTTTGTGTAGACGACACAGAGCTTCAGGCCAGTGGTGCTAGAAACTAGGGATTAGAGGAAGTTAGGTTGGAAACTGCAAACTCCTCATGACTGATGGCCCCAAGGACACAGGGCTCTTGAGTAAAGCCTATTTGTTCTCATAGGCAAAATCTCCCAGAATCCATCTTCCTAGTGGTAATCCTCCCTAAACCTGAAAAGTCCAATTTATGGCTCTGCTTGGGACAGACACATACCACCATACAGACACATACAGACACATACGGGACTGAACAGGCCTCCTCAAAACAGGGGATTCTGCCTGAGGCCAGCAGACCCCTTTAAGCAGGACCTAAAGGACCATCTGAAATGGGAGGGCAGAAAATCATAGAGAAACCTCATCAATAGGATTGGGAGCCAGAAGGGGTTTGTGCCCAGCATGCATCCCCCTGGTTCTACTGACTGGCCAGGGTTGAGTGCTTCCTTTCCAAGGGGGCACAGGATGCTTCTGGGGCCTTGGAACCTCTGCTATATGAGGGAATGAGGCTGGGAGAGCCCACTCCAGGCCTCCTGCAGGGAAGTCCTACCCCCCTGGCGCTGACCCTACAACCTGCTCCCCTCCCTGCTCCCCACGCCAAGAAGAATGATAGGGCCAAGGGAAAAGTAAGATCTTGTAAGATCCGTCAGAGCCCAGATTTACAAGCCAGGCATCAGGGAGCTGGATGCTGGGTACCGTGGGCTCCCCATCAGCCTGGGTCCCGGAGCCTCCCTGGCTGTCGTTTTACTCCACTGTGCTCTAGGAAACTGCTGACCTTTCTGTCCTTGTATGAGACTCTTTGTGTTGCGTTCTCAGGTTTGGACATTTAAGAATGTCACTGAACACCTACCCGCCCCCGCTGGAGCAGCGGACTCTGGAGTCCGGGCCGGGGCAGGCGCGGGCGCCAAGTGCGAGCGCTGGGCGGCGCCCGGCTTCTCCGCAGAGCACTAGCGCCCTCTGGCGTCCCGGGGCTAAAATGTGAATTCTGGGTTCTGAGTAGAAGGAAAGCTTGGGGTCTGGGCCTTTTTCTTTTGTCCTCTGGCTCTAGGGAAGGGATGTTAAGACTCTGCGACAATAATCTCATTTTAAGGGACTTCACATTAATTCAGGAAGCTGAACTATTTCCATTCTCAAAACGACACAGAAGCAGATCCTTTCCTTGTTCTACATTTTAAAAGTTATAAAATTTGCCAGAGTCATAGGAGACAAGAAAAGGGAGGGCAGAAACAGTGCTAGCCAAAGGAACATAAAGTGGATTCACCTAGTAGCGAGACCCCTGCCAAAACGACGCTGGTTTAGGAGGAAATGACCACTCAGGACCAATGACGGCTGACCTGCGTGGACTCCAGGCCCGCGGGGGCCCCCCCCCCCCCCCCCCCCCCCCCATCTCCCACTGTTTCCCAGAAATAGCACCTCCCAGCGGTCCATGGCCTTCTGGGTAAAATGCCACAGGCTCCTCCTTTATCCCTCATAACTACCTGTTCAAATTTATTTTGCAGTTAACTGCCTTCCTGTCTTGACCAATCTATGAATTCAGTATTTTCCTGGTACTCCTAACATCAACTTCCTGTGCAATGTTTGTGCCAGCATGCTCACCTGTTTAAAACTCTGCTTCCTCTCCTGTCTAGATGTGTGCTTCCTTTCCAAAAGTATGTAACTGATGGCATCCTCCTTTATAACTCTGGCTACCAGAAGACTCAGGCAAAATTGAAATCTAACTCTGTCAATCGTGCGGTCTTTATCAGCCATGTATTTTTAAAGTGTTTTTAAATTGAGATACAATTTGCATACCATACTATTCACTCTTTTAAAATGTGTAGTTTAGTGGTTATTAGTATATTTGCAAAGTTGTACAACCAACAACTCTTTCTAACTCCAGAACATTTTCATCACCTCCCCAAGAACCCTGTACCCATTAACAGTGCCTCTCTGTTCTCCTTTTTTCCTAACCCCTGGCAACCACTAATCTGCTTTCTGTCTGTATGGTTTTATCTACTCTGGACATTTCAGATAAGTGGAAGCACACAACCTGTGGCTTTTGTGACTGACTTCCTTCGCTTGTTGTTTTCAAGGTTGGTCCATACTATAGCATGAATCACTATTCCATTGAATGGATTTACTACATTTTCTTCATCCGTACAACAGTTGATGGACATCTGGGTTGTTCCCACTTTTTGGCTATCAAAAATAATGCTAATATTAACATTTGAGGACAGGTTTTTTGTGGATATGTGTTTTTACGTCTCTTAGCTATGTATGTAAGAGTGGAGTCGCCTGGTCATATGGTGATATGGTCATATGGTAATTTTATATTTAATTTATATTTAATTTAATTAATATTTAATCATTTAAGGAACTGCCATACTGTTTTTCAAGGGGATCAGTTGCATATTTTTTGTTCTTTCCTACAAGGTAGAACTTTTGCCTTTCTACGTATTTTACTGTAATGTTGCCATTACCTTAATGTGTTCAAATTAAAAGGTACCTCAGAGACTTCAAGGGATGAGATGGGATATAAATACACTAAGAGGATGCAGAGATTTGCTGGCACCCCCTGCTTGCACTGTACTGTGTGAAGAAAGACATTTTGGAATATATGCAGAGATAGCAAGGGTTACTTTTAACTAGAATGATCTCTTTAGGTTCATGAGAGGAGAGAGGAAGGCCTGAGTAGGGAATATCTGTTAATTTGGAGAGAGTTCTGAATATTTTCAGGGAGCAAAGAGAGGTTCTGTTGTCTTCCATTGGGTCTTTTGGTCAAAGCCACTGTACTTTCTTCATTCCTCTGACATTCAGCACATTTCAACTGTTTGACCAGGATAAGAGAACTAGCTATTCCTAAGCACCTACCACATGCCAGATGCTCTACTAGGCTCTTTACACATGGTGTCTCAGTCCTCGTAATAAAGACCTCCCAAAGTAGGACTTATCAAAGTCACTCTAGTAACAGATGAGTGTCAAGGAGCCCAGGATCTCTGCAGATGCCTCTCTGCACATGGCCTCTCTACTCACAACCCAGGGCCCCTGGGTCCTACCCCATAGACTGGCAACAGTAACATCTTCTTCTTTCTTGAGCAGTGGTCTGGTAGGGTCTGCTGCAGGCCTCTGTTGGTCATTCATGGAGGAGCAGATCCTGCCTTCATGTGGAATGGATCCGGTGGTTCCTGGGATGACGACCAGAGAAGGGCCTTGATCAATGTGGAAGCAAGCCTAGCCCTCTCTGAGTCACTCCCTCTTGGAGAGAGTGCTTGGATTGGGGCGGTAGTGACAGGCAATGGACAAACACTCCTGATCAGGACATGCCTGTCTGACTTAGATGACAGAATTCACTCCCAAGAGTCACTCCAAGGCCCAACCAGACCAAGACCAACCAGGAGCAAAACAATGGGGGGTAAACAAGCCCAGGACAGGCATCCCCGGCCAGCAGAGCCAGAAGTCACTGCCGTCATCTCCTGGGCAGTTGCAGGCCATGGAAGGTTTGCAGGAGTTGGGGCTCCTCTCCTAGTGCTCCTCAGAGAGGGCTGGTTGGCTGTCAGTTGGTTCATAGACCAGCCCAGGAAGGGAACACGCAAATCCTCACCTCTTGAAAGGAGGGCATGGCCTGACCCATCTCCCATCAATGTCTCTCTTAGGAATCTCAGTTGAAAGACTGCTTGATAAGGCCCAGGTTTTGCCTCCAGGTGATTTTTTTTCTAGAAGGTATCCATAGTTCAAACAGATCGGGCTTAAATCCTTGCTGCCCCACTTACTACCTATGTGTGAATTGAGGCAATTTCATTCAACTCTTTAAGTCTCAGCTGATCATTGTAAAACAGAAGTAATATTAGTTCTTTTTTTTTTAAGATTTATTTATTTATTTGAGAGAGAGAGAGATCAAGGGGGAGGGGCAGAGGGAGAAAGAGAAACTCAAGCAGACTCCCCAGTGAGCATGGAACCCGATGTGGGGCTCCATTTCACGGCCCTGAGATCATGACCGGAGCCGAAAACCAAGAGTAAGACACTTAGCCGACTGCGCCACCCAAGTGCCCCAGAAGTAATATTAGTTCTCGCGTAATTACTATGAAGCTTCAAAAAGGTGATGTATGCAGACACTTAGTCTAGGACCTGGCTCAAAGGGCCCGCTCAAAAACAAAAGTTAGCTAGGAAGATGATGATGGTGATGACGACGATGATGATGGGTCAGGAGGGTGGTTGTCTAAAAGTCAGAGCACAGGAAGTTGTGCTAACAAGGAACTCTTCGGGGTCGTGCCATCCATGTGGCTTCCCAGAAAGGCAGAGGGGTAGATTTAAAAGGCTGTGTCCCCCACAGGTACTGTACAAAGTCAGAACAACTCTGTTCTGGCCTAAGACCTGAGCTTAGAGACGGAGGTTATCTAGGAATCCAGTGGTGTCTCTTCTCTCTCTTCTCTTATGAGGGTCATGGAAGCATGGGGGAGCTCCCTTGGCCTCACGATTCTACCAGATTCTCACTTGGTCCAGTACCCTCGCTCTTTCCTCAACCAAATCCTCTGCTGCTTTCCTTCTGAAACTTTGCTTAGGAACAGAGCGCCCCCCATTCATTCCCACATCACGATAATGACAGTCAAAGTATTTACAAACACGGCATGGTGAGTCTGCCTCTGGAATGGTGGAGGGTCATGACTGAGGTAAGAAAAGATCTGGAAATAACACTCATGATCCTCAAAAAAGGCAGGCCTTGTCTTTGGAAATTAGTGGAGAGGCTGAAAAGTGCCCTAGGTGGTTAGGCCTAGGACTGCCCGCAGTCTGGAATGGGAGAAGCACACATTATTGGCCATTTCTGTCAGTCTGGTTTTTAGAAATTGTTGTTCAGGAGAGAACCACAGAGGCACACCTCTCAGTTATGATGAGTAAGGAAGAAATGGGCAGGGGATAAGGAACAAGTCGGCGGTGAGAATGGGAAACTAGCCAAATATGATTGACCCATGAACAATTGGGGGGGGGCACAGACCACCCTCCACCCACACAGTTGTTAAGTCCATATATAACTTTTTGGCTCCCCCAGAACTTAACTACTAATATAGAGTATTGTTGATCAGAAGCCTTACTGATAATGATGTGGGAAACAAAGGCAGAGAAAAATTATTAAATTTCCTTACTACTTATAGCCCATTGACAAGTCCCTGAAACAGGCAGAGTGACGTTCCTCTAGGGACTCAGCTGCCTCGATGTTGACACTTTGCTAAGGGCAGAAGGCAATCCTAGCCCAAACCACCCCCTGCCCCAGGATCCTATAAGTCTAATTTAACATATAAAAATTGCTTTGGAAACTTCCTTTATCTCTAAACCCCCCAAGATACATGTTGGCAATCACCCCCCAAGCATATGGCCCACCGATATACATCTGAAGGGTCTCATGACTAAGGTTTTATTAGACGGTAATAAATGACCTCTTCCCAACAATAACTAGCCCTCTCAAGGTTCTGGAAACCTTGCTTCCAAATTCCTTAGAGACTTACACTATCCCAAGCCCCCTCGAAACTTTAAAGTATATAATGGGCCACTCCTCATGACCCCAGGGCATCTCTTTCTGCCCACAGGTCCTGTCCGTGTGCTTTAATAAAATCACCTTTTTGCACCAAAGACATCTCAAGAATTCTTTCTTGGCCGTCAGCTTTGAACCCTAACATTCTTTCCTACATCAGTAACATACATAGTCGATAAACACATATTTTTATGTTATATGTATTATATGCTATATTCTCAAAAGAAAATAAGCGAGAGAAAAGAAAATGTTATCATGAAAATCATAAGGAAGAAAACACATTTACAGCACTGTATTGTATTTATTGGGAAAAAAATCCTTGCATAAGTGGACCCATGCACTGCAGTAATCATACCGCTTCTCTGGAATTAGCTCTTAATTCCTTAGCCTGTAAGGAATGGAAACACAACTGAGAAAATATCTCCTGAAAGACAAGCTTGAATGGTCCATGGAATGGTCTGTTTTGTGTTTCCTGGGCTGCTTTTTTGTAGCAGTGGGAAGATCTCAAACTGAAAGCAGAGCTGTTGCCATTGGCCAGATCTCTGACTCAGGGGCCAAGGACCAAGAGTGGACTCTGGAAAGGGCCCAGAGCTCTGTGACAACAGAGGGACTTATTCTTGGACTCTCCCATTGCAACCGGGAGCTCCAAGAGTCAGGCAAGTTCTCTGGAAGACCTGTGGTGCTGAGCAGAGCAAGAGCCAATGGCCAGCTGTGTGTCCTGTCCCAAAACAGGGCCCAATACCAGGCAATTTGGGGCCTTTGTGGTGTTCTGGGAAAGTTCTGTGAAGCTCCCTGGGTGTGTGGCCAACTCTAGAGCTGCCACCTGCTGGGCCAGCAAAGAGCTCCTCCTTTCTTTCCTTGGTCTGAGTAGACTGTGTGTGTGCCTGGGGCTGATCTTTGGGTGCAATGTGGCTACAGGGAATTCAGCCCTGGGTGCCTGTGGAGGGGTAGGGGTGGGGGTGTCTGCTCCATGTACCTCGGAGTCAGCTGGATCCAATTTATCATTTCTCAGGGCTCAAGGGTGGCTAATGGTGTCCTAACACGACACTGTTAACGTTGAACTGTCCACTGTTTCCCGAGACCCCGTGTCTGCTGGTTTACAGTGGGGAACCATGGGAAAGGCTACATGCATCATGACCCCACAAAGCCCTTCAGAAGAGCCCCCACTGTCTCCCAGAACACCCTGAGTGCTTAATTTGGAAGCAGGCATTAGAAGAGACGACCTCTCAGGGCTGGGCATGAGACAGCCTTAAAAAGATAAATCTGTGGCTCCTTGAAAATCTCATGCAAACTCATCCTTCTCTAAGGTGACAAGTCTTGGGTCGCTTCCCACTTTCTTCACCCTGATCACGACTCCTCTGGGCCATAAGGCAAAGGCATTTTCCCTTTTCTGAGTAACTGCAGCTCAAAATCTAACTGCCAGGTAATGATGTAAAACGGCAAATATTAAAGTGAGTTAAAATGCTAATACTCCTCCCTTGTTTTGAACAGGAACTGAAATTCTTGGCAAGTCAGTTCGTATTATATTCTCTACGTTAGGAGTGTGCACATTTTTTGCAGTTGGCTACATGCTGCTGCCACTGTTTGCTTACTTCATCCGAGACTGGCGGATGCTGCTGCTGGCGCTGACGGTGCCCGGGGTACTGTGCATCCCTCTGTGGTGGTGAGTGTGGCTCGGTCCCAGACAGCCCCTGCCGCGGGCCAGCATGCCCAGAGCCGGCATCTGCTGCTGGCCCCCGCGCCGGCTCGCCCACTCTCTGGCTCGCGGTGCAGCTGGCTGAGGCCGGGGCTTCCGAGCCCAGAGCTTGGGTGCCTCGCCTGAGGGGGGCTCACTGCGGGTGGGCTGTCTGCTGCGGTCTGCTTCTCCAAGGTCCCACGGGGCACCGTTCTCAGGCAACCCGTGCCCACGGAGGCCCACCCCACTCCTGTCGGCTGTTGGTGGTTGGTGTTGTTTGTGGAGATGGTCCTGGTGGGTTTTGTTGTTTCTAACTCTGCCCCTCCTCTGCTCTTCTGACACTTTTCTCTCTCTAGGGAATCTCTTTCACCTTATGGATTCAATTAATGTAATGTCCTCGAGCTTTCCTATCACGGGGAGATGAACATCTAGGATGTGCCTGTTTTTCTGCTTTGTCTTTTTTTTTCTTTGAGATTTTATTTATTTTTTTTGTCAGAGAGAGAGCACAAGCAGGGGGAGCGGCAGGCAGAGGGAGAAGCAGGCTCCCCGCTGAATAAGGAGCCCAATGAGGCCCTGGATCCCAGGACCCTGGGATCGTGACCTGAGGCCAAGACACTTAACCGACTAAGCCACCCAGGCATCCCTCTGCTTAGTCTTGATGGGCAAGAGAATTCTTTTCATATAATGAATTGTTAGAGAAATGTTCTCTCCTTCCTCAGTCCTGCCACCCAATTTTGACACATCAGTGTGGGATTAACCAAGTTTGGAGAGACTGGCCCCAGTTCCACCCAAATTAATTATGCGGGAAACTTCAGGTGAGAGAAGAGATTCGAATAATGGAATAAGGTCCCAGCTGCACCTTCTTTTTGGGGATCCTCCCATTTCTTTGTTTTTTGTTTTTGTTTTGGGGTTTTCTTCCTCCCATATTCAAGCAAGAGGAAAAGGGATTTCTTCTATTGGTGGTTCTCTCTCTCTCACTAATTCTTCTTCATTTGGTTTGGTTTCATATCAATATCAAATCTCCCAGAAGTGATAGGTTTTACCGAACTGCTTGATCTCCCTCTGCTTACACACAATGAAAGTTTCTTTGATCGTTTTTTAAAAACTTGTGATTTAGACTAGCCCTCATGGTTCCCTGTTCTTTGTACACAGCCTACGAATTTGCCTTGCCTAAAGGTCCTTTATCTTGCTGCAACTGTTAGACAGTCTTAGAGGCTGGCAGGCAGCACATTTTGGCCTTGTTGGACCAGTTAGCTCAGGTTGGACCACTCCCATTTACTGTCTTATTATCATGTCTAAGACCGCTGTCCTTTTTCTTGGCATGGATGTTCCTGAGAGGAGAAAGCACTTTTTCCTTAGTTCCCTGGAATTTGAAAGACAATGTGTTAAGGGTTAGATACTATTCGGATTTGGAGGTTTCCTCTGCAACCCAGTCTGAGGGTCAGGAAAAATTATGGTAAATAAGGACAGGCCATTAACTACACAGCTCTGTCTCCAAGGCAGCACCCCAGATTTACAAGAGCAGGGCTATTTTGTGGAATGAGAGCCAGCATCATCATCATCAACAACAACATCAGCTTTGTCACATCTTCTGACCCTCTTTCCACAAATCCCTTGCTGACTGAATTTACTGTAAAAGGTGTTGGTGACCAGAGGTTCTCTCAAGACACAAGACAAGACTATTCAAAGGTTATTTTCTGCCTTCTCAGATGAATGATGTTATTAATCTATGATCCCTGGGTCTAGTTGCCATTTTGGCCAAAGAGACCAGTACTTCTAAAATATGTTATAACCAACCTTATTACTGTATGATTCTATCAGAGAGAGAGAGAGAGAAGGAGAATAAAAATAAAAGGGCCCTGACTGACTATAAGAGATGAATAGGGATCTTAATTTCTAGGGCTTGGACCTTTGCTTCAGATCCCAATATTGCAGCAAGGAACAACTCTGATAGGTCAGCCCCTTCGGTTTCCAGTAAAGACAGTCCATCCCATGAGGAGCAGCCTTATTCTTGCCCTAAGGAGAGTTCTTCCTTCTGTTGCCCCGGGGCTCGCTCGGGAGCGCTCTGGGCTGTGGGCATGCTGTACCAGGGACAAGACTGCCCCAGACGGAGGGCAGCCCAGGGCCAGCACTACGAACCCGTGTGCTCGTCCTAAAAGTTTAACAACAGTCTTATCATTTTCCTATAAAAATGAAATAGCAAAATAGCTTTCTTTGAACACCTTGTTCTTGAGGGTGGGGCTTCCTGAAGCCATGCTCGTCAATCTAGGTGGGCTGGGGTCATGGGGGGTTGGCTTCAGGCTGCTGTGTTCCCTGCTGCCTTCTCAATGTGTAATAGAGACTCCCCAGCAATGCCGTTCCCCTGTTCTATGTGAACTCAATCTACAGAGAGGCTACAGTGTACACCCTCGTTTGGCGGTCCACTAACGATCAGCTAGACTTGATTCTCTGTACAGCACAAAAGCCATGGCCAAAGTAGAGATCGCAGCACCCCGAGCACCGTGGGCTAGAAATGAGAGTAAACCTATGCAGAGCCCTGCAGGTAGTCTGGGGATTTTTTGTATCTCAAGTTCCCTTTAAAAAAGTTCAGCAAGTATGAATGGAGTAGGTGTGCAGCGGGTGGGGAGGGAGCCCATAGATGTAACATGGGGGAAGCTTTGCAATATCTAGCCAACTAAACATTAGGAACTTGAAGTCCATGAGGGCCCTGAGAGCCTGTGGGAAGAAAGGTAGGGTATTTCTAAGAACAAACTTGTGGGGGAAAGACATTGCTCAGAATCAGAAGTGAAGTATACATGTATATGTGCATGAAGTATACAGTGGGTGGGAAATAAGAGCTCTAATTCTGCACCCAAGTGCTAGCCACATGCACATACTTGAATTAAAAGTAATAAAATAAAAAAATCTTTTGCTCATTCACACTAGTTACACCCGCTCAATAGCCACATACTATTATTGGCTACTATATTAGGCAACACGGCTACAGAACACTGAAGAAAGTTTTCTTGGACAGCACAGCTCTCATTACTGAAGGTCAGTGACCTAACATCATCAGAGTTACTACAGGGACCAACTAAAGGCGTATTCCAAAATGACATAAACTGGGTTCATTTTTCAACCCATGTGCTAGTAGGCTGGGGGAGGGAGCTGAGGCTTGGCCATTTGGTAAGTTATGTTTTGCTCTGCGGTTAAAGCCTGTTGAGGCTTTGGAGGGGTCCATGTAATGATAGGAGACCTTTGTATTTGCTACATGTAATTTATCTTCTCGGATAACTGAGTACTGACCGATAGGTGAGAAAAGCAAGAGCTGGCAGAAGAATGGCTAGGAGATACTGAGAAATAAAACGGAGGACAGAATAGAAAAATATAAATAAATATAAGTATGATAAAAAGAAATAGGAATAGAAATACAGAAAAGTTAGGAAAGAATAGAAGTGAACTGTGTGTAATAAAAAAAATTTAAGTTTCTAGGCATTAAAAAAAAAAAAAGACAACATTGTCTCCCAAAACCTTGTTTGGTTACTCACTGCCCTGGGAATCTGAGAGCCACAGGGACAGCCCACCGGGGGGTGTCCATATATACACCTTCTCCTCTGACCACAAGAAAAGCCCAAAGAGCATAGATGCCTTGGCCACCTTTACCTGGTAGACTTCTGACCATTGTCAACTGGGGCACCAGGAGTTCTCCAAGGGATGGACGCCCTGAAGACACTAGATTGTGTTCCTTTCAGAGCCACATGGGCTATTAAGTTTGAAGTGATTTTCTCCCGCTGCCCTGGCTTACAGCACCCACAGTTAGTGTTATCCCTTGTAGTCTGGTCCTGCCTTCAGGCATGACAGGTGATCAGCCTTGTGATTTGATCAGAGGTGATCTTGGAGGTGTTTTTTCATTCCTATTATCAATGGAAATCTCACGAGGCCTCCTTCCTGATTTTTTTTTTAAATAGACAAACTACAATCTCACAAAATAAAAATTATTTGGGGGCAACTTATGGTGAATAGTATTAAACCTCACTATTGTGAAAAATTATAAACCATTACAAATTTATTCCAGGTTTATTCCTGAATCTCCCCGGTGGTTGATATCCCAGAGAAGATTTAGAGAGGCTGAAGATATCATCCAAAAAGCTGCAAAAATGAACAACATAGCTGCCCCGAGGGTGATTTTTGATCCTATGGAGGTAAGCATTTGCAGATGTGTCCTCTTAAAATCAGCTAGGCATTCTTGAGTTAATTTAATTCGACGTGGGCCCACTATGTACCAGGCTCTTTGTGAGTCCTTAGAGACACCGTGATGATTAAGTACTGAGGTGAAACCCAGCTCAACTGCGTAGGAATTAGGTGCAATCATACATGTAAACTGCTTAGCCTATAGCAAGTATTGATTAAATATGAGTCCCCTTCCCTTTGGCAAGTTGTATCTCCAACTTTTTATTGGTATTGCTCCATACCACTGGTGCAGTTACATACCAGTGATTTTTGAATGTCCAGATGTGGAAAAAATGTGGTTGAAGGGTATTCCATCCATGGATTTCCCCACCGTACTCTGAATCATGCCACAGCTGCTGAGGAAGCTGTATATACCTTTAGTCTTGCTGTGCCGTGAAGGCACAGCCTCGAGGGGTCACCCCTGAAGGCAGGAGGCCACAAGGGAAAGATGATATTCTCTGGTAGCATCCGTATTTCCTGACAAGTCAGTGAGGACTCGCAGTGTCCCCATCAATGCTCTGTGCTAGGTTCTAGAGAAAATAAGAAAAGTTAGATACAGTTCCTATGCTTAAGGAGCATAGCACGTAGCTAAGAGGGTCAAGAGGATTGGATATAACATAAATGATGTCAGGAGGGAAGAAGTGCTAAGTATCCAAGGTGGGGATGCTGTGTACCAGCAGAGAAAGGGAACAGACGGACTCGGGGCTGCAGAGGCAGGTCCAAACTAGGGGGTGGGAGCTTAGATGAATGGAGAAGATGGGGGCAGGGCATTCCTGGCTAGGAGAAGGGTAGGGGACTGCTCAGGATACCCCAAGAAGACAGGGGCAGCTGCAGCGACAGTATGCCTGCCCCACACTCAAGTCTGCACAGACTCACGTCTGGCTACCCCAGAAAGCAGGAACCTGCAGAAGGAGGTGGGCATTGCCTGGCTCCACCCCAAGAACTTCCTCCAACCCCAGCCTCTGGGACCTCAGACAGAAGCAGATAACCAGGCAATAGCTGAAGGATTAACTACAGCACCATGAACCCGAGCTCTCAGAGGGCTATTAGGGCAAATGTCTCTCAATCCTTTGCTCTTCAGGTCAAGAATTCCATTCCCAGACTTAGATAATTTATTGGACATCAGGAGTGTCCAGTGGACTCTTCCACATCTCAGAGCGGTGCTGGTTGTTTATTGATATTTATTGTGTCTATGATCTGCTTCCTGTCTTTGAGGAACTTACAGTTTAGTAGTGGAGATCAGACCTACACGGTTGAAAGCAGTCATAAAACATGGAAGAGATAGTTATGGGCAAATAAGAGTAAAGTCCAGTGTCAAAACACAAGCTTCTGAAAGCACCTTGTTTCTTCCTGTCCTGAGGCATGGGGAGCCTGGACTGGATGAGCCCGCTGAAGGAAAGGGAGCTTGTGCTCATCTCCATTGCTCACCTCCTGGCAAAGGGCGGGGGGTGGTTCTCTTTAGGACAATCCGCAGAGCCTTGTGCCAGCACATACAGCCTCCTCAGAGTGACAACGGAGAGTCTCCCAGATGTCAGCACAGTGTTCAGCTTTTCTGATGTTCATGCAAGCTGTCAGTAGCGGGGACTACTCTAGGCCCTTTGTTTTCAGGAGAGGAAACCGAGGTACAGAGAAGTTAAGGAATATGCCCAGAATCACGTTGCTAGAAGTCTCACTAGGTCTCTCTGGTGCCAAAGTATATGCACTTAATAGCATGTGATTTCTTATCTCATGTTAGAGGCAGTAGACAGAAAAAAATAGAGAGTAGTGTCATCTTGGAAAGCTACCTTGGGCTTTTCTGGCTTTCCTTCTGAAGCACCTTCAGCCTCTTCATGGCGTCTGGTCCAAAGGTGTTTTGGTGACTCCATACAGGGATAAGCACTGGATATAAGACCTTTCTTGTCCTGAGGTTTCTAAAACTGGCAGTCATCAAATCACCCAAGGGGGGGGGGATCACCAAGTAGCTTTCAAAATACAGAGTCATAGGCTTCAGGGCCCCAGGAAAGATTCAGATTCAGCAGGCCCTGGGTGGGACCTGGCAATCTGCATTTTCATAAGGGCCCCGTAGAAGCACCAAGTGTTAGCATGGGCCTGATGCTCAAGTCCTATCCGTGCATGGCATCCCTTCCAGAACCCTCCATGAAGACTTCTAGTTCCCACTAGTTTATGCAGGCGCTTTACTTTGGTTGTGATCACAGGGTTATACTGCCAGGGGCATGTTCTAGAGCTGTACACTCCAAATCATGTAGAAGAAGAAAGGTAATGTCTGTGAGCAACAGGAGGGAGTGTCTCGTTATTCTTAGAAAGAAGGATGCTCCTATCTGGGGAGCATCTGCTGCAAAGGCAGGTCTGACCGTTTCACTCCTTCACAGTAGACACTCCTTGTTAAGCCACTTACTGCACACACACCATATCCCAAAGAGATTCCACACCTCAGAGCCTTGTAACTTTTTTACAAGTTCCAATAAGCATGGTTATCTAGATTCCTACCACATGGCAAGTTAACTTCAGTAAATTAAAACTAAAGGAGGGAAGCCCGTTGACAGCAGTAAGAAACTGCCATTACCCAGAGAGCTAGCCGTCTCAATGGTGCAGTCATAGTAATAATTATAGTTAAAACGGATTGAGCATCTACCATGGTTCAAGTACTATGCTAAGCTTTATGTATATATGATCTCATTTAATCTTCTCAACTCCCAGTTATTATACCTTTTTAACAGAGAAGTAAACTGAGGGGATACATAGTCACCTGCCCAAGGTCCCTCAGTGAACCCAAATTTGTTCTGACACTGAGACAACAACAAGAAAAATACAAAAGGCAGGCATGAACCTCAAGGCATTTGGAACTGTTTGGCCCTATCCACTCCACAGGTCCTAAGGATCATAGCTTAGTGTGATTTCAAGTCCCCACAGTGATGACCATGAGTCAAGAAAAGGCTGTTAGCAGTCAGGCTTTATATAAAGAGACAGTGAAGCCAATGTTACATATTTCAAAGGCTCAGTCTAAAATGGGCCACAAGTATTTTAAAGTGTTAAAATAAGCATAGAATAAGCAAATTCCAGACTTCTGAGCATATTCAAGGTGAAAGAGACTTATATGAATAATAGGTCTTTCCCACATTGCCATGGTTGAAGATACCCCCTCCTCATTACCTCTTAATCCCATGGTTATTTGCATTATTTTAGCTACAGGAACTGAAACTTCCAAGTCAGCAGAACGTTTTCATTCTGGACCTGTTCAGGACTCGGAATATTGCCACAATAACCATCATGTCCTTTCTGCTGTGGTAAGTAATAAGTGATCTATGAATGTGACACGTGACACCTAAGTATACAACTGATTTTCTCTAATTCACAGCAAGGTCAGGGCAAGGACTGAGTCTTCCTGGGACAAAATAAAAATTATAGAATTCTAAGTTATTTGGAAATGCCTCCATTCAATTCATGGAACTGAAAGAAAGTCACAGGAACAATATTTAAGCCCGCAGTACTGCAGTCCACAGGGAAAGGGTCCCTCCCCTCCTAAAGTAATTGGGATTAATACTATAACGTTGTTGGTGCCTGGAACTGAGAGGCTAATTCAGCTCCTGCTTTCTAACATACTGTACTGCCAACAGAACAGTGACATTAGAACAACCTGAATCCCCACTGCCTACATGGAGTTTGGACAAGCTTTTCACACTTGCCAGTAGCAAACTACCAAGTGATTTTCAGGCATAGAAATAATGAGCGGACTTTGTAGACTAGATTTAATAATGTATCTGCCAAGAAATGAGGAAGAAGAAAAAAAGAACATGCCTATCCCCCAATGGCAACACAAAAAATCGTAGGTTCAGCGAGTCTATTTTTAGGGCCATCCTGTTTTGCAGTTAGAAGAAATCAATGACAGAGTTATGCCTCTGGATTCAGCAAGCATATCCTAAGCAGACTGCTTTCCTCACTTTAGACCTCCTTACTTCTTCTAGGTCAGCGTATGTCATTGGTGCAAACATATCCTGAGCACGACTGAGCCAGGAATAAACTAGTCACTAGTTTTGCCTACAATGTGCTTATTATCAAATGCGAACATTGCTGAGATCCCTAGAGCAATCAAGTTTAATTTTTGTTTTGGATGAGCCAGGGGCTACCCAACCCAGAAAAGATCCAACAATGGTCCTGAAAACATTTTTCAGACAGCCTCTGCTTTTCAGTCATGTTAATAATAAGCAAATATCTGCACAGAGGAGTCCCCAAGGTACAGTTATTTTCCAGAGATAAGCTTACGGTTCTGTGGAAGTTGACTGTAATGACAGGATAGGCAGTGTGTGTCTGTGATACTTTGAACCATTATGGGACTTTCCTTCTTTTCCCTAAAGTGAGTTTTAATAAATTGATTGGAATTCACTGGAAGTGAACCCCACAGGATTACCTATGTGTCTTTGTTTTTCTTTTTGGAAAGAATAAAATCTGGATTTGTGTTCACTGACGTGACGGACAGTCTTTTCTTCAAATAACAGTTGTAAGGGAATGAGGATGGACAGAGTGTTCAGGAAATAATGAAATCTGAAATTATCTAGACCAGGGTAGGGGTTGTTGAATGTTGGTTTGTCTAGCCTAGTGCTGTCCAACAGAACTTTCCACAACAAGGAAAATGTTTTATGTCTGAGTTGTCCATTGTAGTAGCCACTAGCCACATGCAGCTATTAAGCAGGTGAAGTGTGGCTAGTGTGACTTAAAGAACTGAATTTTTAATTTAATTTCAAGTTTAATTTAATTTAATTTTAATTGATTTACTTTTAAGGAGCCATGTGTGGCCAGCAGCTACTTGTAGGACAGAAAGATCAAGACAGTTTCTTGACTATCATGGAATCTTTGAGTGGTTCAAGCCATTCTCTTGTCATTTTTGCCTTTTGTCTTTTGCCTTACAGGATGCTGACCTCAGTGGGTTACTTTGCCCTGTCTCTCAACGCTCCTAATTTGCACGGAGATGCCTACCTGAACTGCTTCCTCTCTGCCCTGATCGAAGTCCCCGCCTACATCACCGCGTGGCTGCTCCTGCGCACCCTGCCTCGGCGTTACGTCATAGCCGGAGTGCTGTTCCTGGGAGGGGGCGTGCTGCTCTTAATTCAGTTCGTACCTGCAGGTAAGAACTTAACCAACATTAACAGCTTACCAGAAAAAGTCCACACCTTGACTAGACTAATTATTAGTCACTGCACCCTGTTTGTGTTGCCTTTACCTCATAAGCTCTTCATAAGTCCACTGGACAAGTGAGCGCTAACTACGTAATTTCCTGTGTTCATAACAACTGCCCTGAAATACAGAGGATCAGAAATCACTGACCGAGAGGAAGACTAAGGCCGTCAGTCATCCCTCTGGTGCTTTCTTTCTTTCTTTCTTTTTTTTCTTTCTTTATTTGACAGAGAGAGAGAGACAGCCAGCGAGAGAGGGAACACAGGCAGGGGGAGTGGGAGAGGAAGAAGCAGGCTCCCAGCAGACGAGGGAGCCCAATGCGGGGCTCGATCCCACAACGCTGGTCTCACGCCCTGGGTGGAAGGCAGACGCTTAACGACTGAGCCACCCACGCACCCCCCCACACACACCTTGGTGCTTTCAAAACCTCTTCTCTGAGGAGCATTTTCCAGTGTTGCGGTACATAGGAGGTGCCAGTTTCAATAGAAGTCAGTGATTTTTAGGGTCTGTAACCCTGAAGTTGTTAAAGAGCACATGAAAACATCTGCTTTTTTCTCCTTATGCCTAACTTTCTCATATTATTAAAATGTTGTCAATAGATCATTGATCTATTTATGTATTTATGCATAGAAACATATATTTCTTTAATAATAATAAACAGGATAGAAAGGATTGGTCCTTCTCTTTGAAGATTAAACTTAACTATATTAACATGCTAACAACTCAGCACCAAACCATTGTAACAAGTAAAAGTGGACAAAGTTCACTGAATGCATAAATAATCTAGAATAACAGTAGAGTAAAACAGAAAGCAACCTGTCTCTCTCCCTCTTTGTTCGTGTCCAATTATTAAGATATTTGAANTTTGAAAGAAAACTTTTTTTTGGGGAATTTTTTTTTTTTTTTTTTTTTTTTTTTTGGAGAGCGAGAGGGGAGGGGGAGTGGCAGAGGGAAAGGGAGGGAGAGAATCTTAAGCAGGCTCTGCACTGAGTGTGTAGACCCTGGCTACAGGGGTTGATATCATGATCCTCAGATCATGACCTGAGCTGAGGTCAAGAGTCAGAAGCTTAACTGACTGAGTCACCCAGGTGCTCTAGGAGTAACTTTATAGTATAAAAACACTGCTGTACAAGTAAAAAGGACAATGAAAGCCACTGAGTTAACAGTCTTACTTCTAAAAGCACCTCTGTTTACCCTGGGTCTCTTTTCCAGATTACAACTTCTTGTCCATTGGTCTGGTGATGTTAGGAAAGTTCGGGATCACCTCTGCTTTCTCCATGCTGTATGTCTTCACTGCAGAGCTTTACCCCACCCTGGTCAGGAACATGGCTGTGGGGGTCACATCCATGGCCTCCAGAGTGGGCAGCATCATTGCTCCCTACTTTGTTTACCTCGGTGAGATGCATCTTGTCAGTTTGTTCTTTTTTTAAAAATATAAAGGAATAGATTTCTCATTGTGAAAAATACAAACAGCCCAGAAAGTACTGCAAAAAGTACAAGTTCATGTCTTCTCTCTCGGCTCCCCAGACTGCAGCCCTAGAAGTAGCTAATATTAACACTTTGGTGAGTAGCCTTTCAGACATTTTGTTTTGCAAAATACAGTTATTGCACACCAGTTATCCAGTTATTGCAAAATATAGATATACACAATAAGATTAAACACATAAACAAAATGATAGATATTGTTGCACTTTTTTAACTTAATATTTTATCAGAATATCTTTCCTTATTAGTATACATAGATTTACCTTCTTTTTAATTAGTATATATTCTTCCAATGTGTGTATAATACATAATTTATTTAACTAGGATCAATGGATGGACATTTAGGCCACTTCCAGGTTTTTATTATTACACATAACACTGCAATGAACATTCTTCTATCCCCCTAAGCCCCTTTGTTCATTTAATTACATACACTTGAATTCATGGATTGTTGGAAAATTTTAAAATTTTCATAGATATTGCCAAACTGGCCTCTAAATATTGTAGTAATTTACAAGCCACCTGTCACTATATGAGAGTGCCTCTTTCTCCATATCCTCACTAACTGGGGATGATCCAATTTTTTAATCATTGGTAATCTGTTATCTGAAAAATAGATATCATTATTGCTTTCATTTCTAATTCTTTAACTATAAATAAGGTTGAGCATTTTTTAAAGATTTATTTATTTATTTGAGAGACAGAGAGAGCGCAGGAGCGCATACTCACGTGAGTTGGGGGGAAGGGCAAAGGGAGAGAATCTTCAAGTGGAAGCCCCACTGAGGGCAGAGTCTGATGCGGGGCTCAATCTCAAAACCCATGAGATCACGACCTGAGCCAAAATCAAGAGTCGGACACTTAACTGACCGAGCCACCCAGATGCCCCTGATTTGTGAGAGCTCTCTGTAATTAAAAGAAATTAACCCTTTGCATATATGTTGTAAATATTCTTCCTAGTTCGTCGTTTACTTTTAATTTTATGATATTTTAAGACATTTTGGTTTCTATATAGTCAGATTTCTCAATCTGGAATAACACAAGGGGGCTTCAGTGGGTTGCTCAATGGATGTAGGATCTCACATTCCAGGCTTAAAACCCCATTAAGGACTCTGACGGTGAGAGATGCTGAGACATCTCTTCATTCTTCCTAGTCATCCATTGGTTACTTACTGGTTCAAACACACACACACACACAAATACTATATCGGAATCCTCAGGAAAGGATTAAAGGATTTAACACTCCAATCTTTGCACAGAAAGTGAAATATTTTCTCTTTTTAATTAATTAATTAATTAATTAAATTAACATGCAATGTGTTATTTGTTTCAGGGGTACAGGTCTGTGATTCATCAGTCTTACACAATACACAGCACTCACCACAATGCATACCCTGCCCAATGTCCATCATCAGCCACCCCATCCCTTCCCCCCACCCCCAGCAACCCTCAGTTTGTTTCCTGACATTAAGAGTCTCTTATGGTTTGTCTCCGTCTCAGGTTTCTTCTTGTTTCATTTTTTCCTCTCTTCCCCTATGATCCTCTGCCTTGTTTCTCAAATTCCACATATCAGTGAGATCATGATTGTCGAGAAAGTGAAATATTTTCTTATCTTAAACATACTCTGCATGGCTGCCCTGAACAAGCCCTAAGAAAGCACATTATAATATAGAATGGTGTCATTTTCCCTTTGTTCCTTCCTATATTTTCAAGCCACATTCACTTGGTCTAAGGGAGGACCATTGGTACGGAAGAAAGGTAGAAGTCTGAGGCAGAGCTTTCTATTCCCCAACAGCTACTCCTGTTAGTGACACAGACGCCTCAGAGAAGCTTCCAGATTACGTTTTCTGTCAAATAAAATTCTTGGGTGTGTTGTCCCTCTGTAATCTCTGTTTGCAGCAAGGAAGCAAGATGAGGATCTATTATTCTCCTGTCCAAGTAATGCCAGATAGGGAAGAGGTGGAATGGTTCTTACAAAACCAAGACACATAAATGTTGCAAAAAGAAACAAAATCCAGGCATAGTGCATTCACTATGCCTGACATTTAGTGATTAAATTGGATTGAACATATTACTTAGGTTGTGGTTTTTTTTTTTTTTAAAGAGTCTCATGGCTCTTTGGACCTAGCTGTCCACTGCAGCCTACTTACTAGTTTAGGCAAAAGCAAAGGTCACACCAGTTATCATGGCCAGTACCTGTCTCTGCGATATCCTTTTTCTCCTTGATGTCCTCTCATCCCCCATCTCCAATGACTTCCACCTTGAGATGGAAAACTTGGTAGGCAAAGACTTCCATCAAAGGAACATCTGTCACACATGGTAAATAATGACTTAGAGAATGCCAACCAGGATAAAAAAGCTTATGATAATGCAAAATCATGTAGGGAAATGACTATGGAAATCACAGAGGCAATGGCTTCTGCCAAAAAGAAACTGATCTTTTGCATACCTTTTTCTTTCTGACAATGTTCAGGTTTTAAACTGCTCTCAAATACTGTTTGCCACCATTACAAAATAATTCCCAGGAGTATCTGGGGAATCCTTGTTTCTAATTGATGTTCTTGTGCCTTCCAGGTGCTTACAACAGAGTTCTGCCCTACATCGTCATGGGCAGCCTGACTGTTTTCATTGGAATAATCACCCTTTTCTTCCCTGAAAGTTTTGGAATGACTCTACCAGAGACCTTAGAGCAGATGCAGAAAGTGAAAGGGTAAGTGGAACTTTAAAAACTGGTAGCAAAATTCCTCAGAAAGAATAAACGTGCAAGAATAGCCAGGAAATTTCTGAAAGAGCAGAGTAGTAAGTAGAGAGTAGCTCTATCAGATAATAAAGTGTATTACTAAGCAAAGGTAATTAAAACCGTATGATTGATAATGGTGTAGGAATAGAAATCACTGGAATAGAATAGAGTTCAGAATTAAATCCAAGGAACTATGAGAACTCAGTCTATGCTAAAAAGTAGCAATTCAAAATCAGTGAGGAAAAGTAGATTATTCAGTAAGGGTGTTAGAGAATTCAGCTAGCCACGTTGGATAAATAAAAAACTTTAATCCTACTTCAGAATAAATACAGCAAGATAAATTGCAGAGTGATTAAAAATGGAGGCCTAAAAATGTAAAATCATAAATGCACCAGAAGAAAACATACATGCTTTTATAACCTCAGAGAAGGCCTTTCTGAGCATGGTATGAAAAGCGAAGAGACGTAAAGGAAGATTGTTACATCTGATTATGCAACTTTAGAAATTGTTGGCACAGCAAGAAAGGAAACCATAAATAAAAACAAAGGTCACAAGCCAGGGGGGAAATTTTCAGGGGGGAAACATTTGCAACACGCAATATACCTATAGAGCTAATACAGCTAATATACACGAAACTCTCAGCAGTCAGTGGGAAAAAGACAGACAACTCAGTAGGAAAACTGGCAAAGGTCATCAATAAGCGGTTGACATAAAAGGACATTTCAGTGGCAGGTATATACACAAGAAACAATACTTGTCCACATTAATAAAGAAAAACAAAATAAAACAATTTAATATCTTTTTTTTTTTTTTTTGCCTATGAGATTGTATGAGAGTTTTTCTTCCTGATACCCACCGCTTCTGACACCAACCAGGTGTCCCACAATTTCATTCAATTCCAGCACTAACCATCAGAGTTTGCATCAGGATCCATAGGTTTAAGCTTAGTCCCATAGGACTGCCCTTCCTTCAGATGCCAGTGGTAAATATCAGGTCCCCAGGTTATCCACACTTCTGTCCAACTTGATTTCAAAGTCTGGTGTTTCCACAACCTCCCCTCCCCCAACTCAAGTTCTGCAATTTGGCAGAATGACTCACAGAACTCAGATAACAGTTTACTTACCATTTCAGATTTATTATAAAGGATGCCTATGAACAGCCAGATGAAGAGATACAAAGGGTGAGGTCCAGAGGGGTCCAGAGTGCAGGAGTTTCTGTCCCCTGTGCAGTTGGGGAACCCCACCATCCTCACACACGGATGTGATCACCAATTCAGAAGCTCTCTGAACCTCAGTGTTCAGGGGGTTTTATGGAGGTTTTATCACGTAGGCATGATCAATAACTAATCCAACCTCTAGCCCCTCACCCCTCCTCGGACATTGGAAGATGGGGCTGAAAGTTCCAGGCTTCTAATCAAGTCCTGGTCTTTCTGGCGACCAGCCTCCATGCCAGAGTTATCAAAGGACCCCCCAAGAGTTGCCTCATTAGAACAAAAGACAAGATGCTCCTATGACCCCTATCACTCAGGAAATAACAAAGGATTTAGGAGCTCTGAGTCAGGAACGGGGACAAAAATCGAATATCTTTCTACAGTATCACAGAGTGGCAAACAATGAAAGATGAGTGGATTTGTAGGAGAAGTTGAGATTCTCGAGTGAAACTGCCTGGCTTCAAATCCCAGATCTAGTGTATGAATTTGGGAAAATTGCTTAAACTAAAGGATTCACTAAACCTCAGGATTCACATTTGTTATATGGGAATAGTTCATATGGCTTTCATGAGGTTCTGTAAGAGAACGCATCTTTAGTACCTGGCCACGAAGAACACAAGCCTATATATGAGTGGATCATTCTGATCCCTGACAAACATGTGCAGCGAAGTCTGCACCAAAAGTTGTTTTCTTCTAATGACGTGACTATTTCAGTATCAACTGTAGCTTGCTAAGGACTTCATGTTTACCACGCCATGCTTTCCTCAGGGAAACTGTAGATTTAGAGAATACAAGCTCTAGACCCCTGAGCTATTACTAGAGTTCTGTTCATTGACTGGACAAATGTTTTTCTGTATCGGTCTGGCATTTTGAGGAAGAGAGTCTTGAATATTTAATTTTCTTTAGCATCTATTTTATTTTCAGATTCAGGTTTAGGAAAAAACCAAGAGATTCAGTGGAGAAGGAAGAAAATCCCAAAGTCCTAATAACTTCATTTTGATAAAATGTCCACCCCATTTCGTGACCTGAAGACCAGATGCATAAGACTCTATGAGAAAACCAAAGCCTTTCCTGAGGAACTGGACCAAGCCTGAAAATGAACACTTAGATGACTCTGCTATTGGGAAATGCTTGTCATTGAGCACATTCTGGGCCACTCTTCCAGATGATCTCCTTATTTTAAAACAAACCATTTCTAGAGAGTCCATCTTGCTAATGAATTCAATGAAATGGGTTCATAAGATTTTTTGAAAATGTGTTGGTCAAGGACTGGTAAATCCATACAAAGATTAACACTCATTTCCAAACATACAAATACTATTCAAATAAAAAGACCGTTATTGTATTAACACAACTATCAGGTGACAACAGTATGTGTGTGTGTATGTGTATCAGTGAACCAGCCCAATCAAAATTATAGCCGTGTTTGAAGTGAACTCATATACTGCTGTAACTAAATGATTAGATGCAGTATTCTATCCAGAAAATGTTATACCATCCTTTGAGGGAAATTGATGGCAGATATTAATAGTTTACAAGTGAAATGCTGCAGGAGATCAAGTAGCCGGGGTCATATGACCTGTTGGCCTTTAAGAAGGGAACCCAGACAGTTCCCTGCTACAATTTCAGCGGCTCTAACTCACGGCCTTCTGATGGGTCCATTTTCGTTGTGATCTTTTTGAGCATGTGTTTAAACTTTCTGTTTCTTTAGAGCGGCTGAAGAGGTATTTTGCTGGTAAACACAGAATCAGGAGAACCACAAACCAGTTAGGGCAGTAAAGACGGTGTGCATGCCCCACAGCCAAGAGCTACCGACCCCCAGGAAGAAGGCCATCTAAGCCAACAATCTGGAGAGACTTTTCAAACAGTTCTTTCCATTAATAGATTCCTTCCTAAGCATGGTCTGCAGCTGCAAGTCTCTTCAACCAGGGGTGCACCTGGTTCCAGTTCCACGAGTGAGCCGGGGGGAAAAATCGAGGCCACTGCTGGGGTCACATATTATCAGCTCAGGAGAGAAAGACCAGGTCTCTGTCTCAGCATGTTTTGGGCATGCTGAGATGACAACAGAGCTGGAGGTTACTCCTGGAGACCTGGGCAGCAGGCTTTCATTGAAAGTGGCCTCTCTGACCGCAGCACAGTGGTAAGCTCTGGACCCTTTCCTATGCCCAGCGCCATGCTGCGTGCGTAAAAACAGGTAGCCGCTGGTTTTCAATATGATGCTTGATGGCATCAGCCCCAAAAAACAATTATCCCCAAATGTAAATTTTCACTATTTTTTTAGAGGAAACTTGGATGTAACATTTTTGATAAATAGTTCTTTTTATTTCAAGTTCCTTATCTTGCACTTTTCTGATTAATCGCCAGTTTTTTCTATTGCCATATTTCTAACATGTATTTTATATCCCCCTGACACACCGATCCTACCTTTTGATTGTTACTTTAAAATCCATCAGGGTATCCTAGAATAATTTATGTTTTGTCATTGGAGATGCAGATGCATAGCTTCACCCATCCAGCACTTTTCTCCCCTGTGGAGGCCACCTATCTGGATCACTTTCCCACCCACCTTGCTGAGCACTGGGCAGCCTGTCCCACAGACAGCAGGTCATGTTGCTCCCAAGAAGCTCTCCTTGAACTTCCTTCCCACTGGCATTGGCTGTTCCCTCCTCTGTGCTCTTCAGGTACTTGTTAACCCTCACTGAGTTGGTCTCTTGTTGCCCCCCACCCCCCAGCTTCTGGGAGGCTAGGGACCTTACCTTGTTTCTCTTTTTATCCTTCATAGATCCGTTTAGCATAGTGATTTCTTGCATTTGACAAGCATTGATACATATTTTATTTATCAAATAATGTTTGTTTGATACATAGACATTAAAAATTTTAAGTGCCTATAGACAAAATGCTCTTAAAGCTTTTTCTAAATATAAAAAGTAAGGATGTGACAATTGCTTTTTACTGCTGTTTGTACAGGTGCTTTATATTTTAAAATAGTAAGAGATGGCTTTTTAAAATCTATTTCTATAAGGGCAACAAGGACACAGATGATTATCTCTTGGGTAGTTCGAAGACCAAGTAGATCAACACATGCCAAAAGAGCATTTGGTTAAATTCAAGATACAGTCCTGATTTTTAAAAACTGCTTTTAAAGTTAGGGCTCCAAGGCAACATCCTGCACTCGCTAATGAATAGCAGTCTCAGACTGGCAGCCAATCTCCCACTGCGTGTTCTAGAAGCTAATGTCTTGCCTGGATTCTGTTAGCTTCTGAACCAGTCCCTCCTTCTTAATTCTACTCCTGCCCTCCTGGAGTCTATCCTCAGCACAGCAGCCTGAATTACCTAAATGAGACCATGTCACTTTTCCACTCAAAACCTTCCAATAACTTCCCATCTCAGGTGCGCTTCCCCTCCACTTTTATGGTCTCACAGCACATGCTTTTATTTATATGAGTTACATCCCACTTCAGGTTTTTGAAAAGTTAAAGTCTTCACAATAGTCTATACATAGGATGATCACCTGTCCTAGTTTTCCCAGGACAGTCACAGTTTCAATCTATGGGCCTAGGGTGATTATTAATAACCCCCCACACAAACTTTCACTCTAAAAATGTCCCAATTTGGATGACAAGTTATATATGCTCACCAATTATAGGGTCCTGCTGTGTGTCCCCAAATGTCCTTGCTCAAATGTCACCTGCTTGATAAATACTTACCTGACCACCCAATTTTAAATTGTATCTTGTTCTCTCTATCCTACTCACCTGTCCCTGGTTCATTTTTCTCCATAGTTTTTCTTACCCTCTAACATCCTAATTTACCTCTTCATTTTTTTTTTAAATGTCCTTCTTCCTCATGGAGCTTACATTCCATCCTTAGCAGTTAGAAGTGTGCTTGGCACATAGTCAATGCTTGATAAATATTTGTTTAAAAATGAGTAAATATATTATTATAATCATTATTATAGTTAAATTGGCAAAGTAATTATTAATTTTCAAACAAGAAAACATTGGCCAATAAACATACCAAAAAAGTGTTCTGGGTCACCTGGGTGGCTCAAATGGTTAAGTGTCCAACTCTTCTTTTTTTAAAAAGTTTTAGAGAGAGAGAGTGCACACAAGTGGGGGGAGGGACAGAGGGAGCAGGGAGCCTGATGTGGGCTCCATCTTAGGACCCATGAGACCATGACTTGAGCTGAAAGCAAGACTCTAAAGCTTAACTGATTCGGCC
The DNA here is from genome assembly GCF_002007445.2 of Ailuropoda melanoleuca. Lineage (NCBI taxonomy): Eukaryota > Metazoa > Chordata > Mammalia > Carnivora > Ursidae > Ailuropoda > Ailuropoda melanoleuca. The sequence goes on from NC_048220.1 coordinate 21,459,094, forward strand.
ACCCAGGTGCCCCGAGTGTCCGATTCTTGGTCTCAGCTCAGGTCTTGATATCAGGGTCATAAGTTCAAGCCCCATGTTGGGCTCCAAGCTAGGCATGGAGCCTACTTTAAAAAGAAAAATGTTCTGCTTCACAAGCAATTGAAAAGAATACTAATTGGTATGACAACATGATGCCATTTTCGAATTAACAAAGATTACAAAATGATGGCATTCAGTAATAATGAGAGTATGATGAGATACATTTTCATATTCTTCTGATGGGAGTGTAAATTGGATTATTTTTTCTGGAAAAGAAATTGGCAAAGTATTTCCAGAGCCCTAAAATGCTTCGATTTTTCCCCCTTTTCTTTCTTTCTTTCTTTCTTTCTTTCTTTCTTTCTTTCTTTCTTTCTTTCTTTCTTTTTTAGAGAGAGACAGCATGCACGTGCAAGTGGGTGTGGGGGTGGGGTAGGGAGGAGGGGTAGAGAGAGAAGGAGAGAGAGATTCTTAAGCAGGCTCCATGCCCAGCGCAGAGCCTGATGCAGGGCTCAGTCTCACAACTCTGAGAACATGACCTGAGCTGAAATCAAGAGGCAGATGCTTAACCAACTGAGTCACCCAGGCACTCCAGAAATAGTCGGATTTAAAAATGGGCAAAAAATTTGAATAAAAAGTTCTCCAAAGAAGATACACAATGGCCAGCAAGTGTATGAAATGATGCTCAACATCACTAATCATTAGAGAATGTCAAACCAAAACCATGAGACACCACCTCACACCCATTAGGATGGCTGCTATAAAAGGAGCAGAAAACAAACATGGACAAGGATGTGGAGAAACTGGACTACTTATGCACTGCTGGTGGGTGTGTGAAATGGCGCAGTCACTATGGAAAACAATATGGAGGTTCCTCAAAAAAATTAAAAATAGAATTACAATATGATTCAGCAGTCCTACTTCTGGGTATATATCCAAAATAGTTCAAAGCAGTATCTCAAAGAGCTATTTGCACACTCATGTTCATCACAGTATTAATCACAATCGCTAAGAGCAGGAAGCAACCCAAAGTTCATCAACAGGTGAACGGATAAAGAAAATGTGGTGTACATGTACAATGCAACATTATGTAGTCTTAAAAAAAAAAAAAAAGGAAATCCTGTTGCATGCTCTAACATGAATGAGCCTCAAGGACACTGTGCTAAGTGAAATAAGCCAGTCACGAAAGGACACGTACTGTATGATTCCACTCACATGAAGCACTTAAAATTAGTGTGGTTAGTGGGTCTCAGTTTTGCAAGATGAAGAAGTTCTAGAGATCTGTGCATAACAATGTGAATACTACTGAATACTACATCATACTGCTGCACTATGCGCTTACAAGAGGTTACGATGGCAAAATTGCATGTTATGTGTTTTTTTTATCCCAACAAAAAAAGGCTGTGTGGGAATAGTTAAATAAATAAATAATGGTGTGCTCTTCTGAAAGAATATTATTCAGCCTTTAAAAACGGTATTTAAGAATTTTTGTTAAAGTTTTATTTTTTTAAGTAATCTCTACACCCAATATGGGGCTCGAACTCATGACCCCAAGACCAAGAGTCACATGCTATCCCAACTGAGCCAGCCAGGTGCTCCTAAGAATTGTTTTTAATAATATGATAAAATACTTATGATATAATGCAAGCATTAAAAAACCATATATAATAGTATTAACTAAATAATGAATGCATGCATGAATAAACTATGTCTAAAACACATGAAAAAACAACTAGAAGGTAAGATCTCAAGGTATTAACAGTAGGTATGTTTGGATGGGGGACTCTGTTTTGGGTTCTTTTTTGTAGTTTTCCGTACTTCACAAATGTTTCACAAAATATATTACTTCTAGAACCATAAAGAAGTTAAAAAATAAAAACTTATTAAGTGTCAACTAAGTGTGAGGTCTCGGGAAGCAAAGATGAAGAACATGAAGAATGCAAAATTCTTGCTTGCAGTGAGCTCAGCGTAGCCAGATGATAAATTCCTGTCTGTATGGCCTCGGCAGCTAGCCCAGTGCCCCGACCTGGGGCTGAGCTCCGTGGAGCTGAAACCCCGGTCAAAGTCATTTTCTCCCATCCAGACCTGCGCAGTTTTAGATCTCTCTCTGAGCAGCAGTCACGTCTCCCCTGATGTGTTTTACCAAGCCACACTCACTCTTGTGAAGAGAATTACCTTATCGCTGAGGTTATATTTAACAGATTATAAAAAACAGATTATAAAATGGATTATAAATAATTGTGAGGATTTGAGCTATCAATGCCTCTATGTTGGCACAGAAAAGTCTTAAACCTGAGTGTGAGAACCTTAAGGACTCCTTTATCAAACACTGCAAATATGACCCTCCTTGTCACTCTGATTCTAACTTGCCTCTGTGCTCTCCGTCCCTGCAAAGCCCACCACCTCACCCTCCCACTGTTGCCTTCCCCACTGCTGTGTTCCACTGTGGACAAACACCTGTGGTCCTTCAAGTAAATCCCTGGGTGCTTTTTCCACACCTCTCCTGACAGAGACCTGGCTGCCCCCTGAGCACCCCACTTCCCCCCAGGTCCTGTCTCAACCGGAGGCTATTTACTTCCCCCTTCCTGTGAACTTCAGAGCCAGGTAAGTTCTTAGCATTTTCCCAGTTGCCCACTGCCAGTTCCAAACCACAACTCCTTCACCTTCACATATACGAAATACTTCCTTCAAGGATTATGCTGTACCCTTCCCGGTGCTGTTTCCAACAATCTGCCCAGTTGCTTATCCACATTCTATGAGCTCTCTGGAACCCAGCCTCAGGTATTGATGACTTTTGTGCTCAGGAGCATGAGTAATCACACACCTCAGTCTCAGTGTACTTAACCTTTACCTGTACTTCAGTTCTTCCCTGCCCACGACACACCCTGGACCCTGTCTACCTCATTCCAGTACCTTTTGGGTTCCTCAGAACCCTTTAGCTCTGACCTTGGCACGGTTGGTTCCTTTTCCTTCTACTTTGTACTTCGTGATCCCCTCAATTCACACCCCCTACCCTGGTCCTTTTGTTTATTCATCTTGCAAAATCTAAACCCCAAATAAGTCAAACTATTTTCCTCTTCACTCCCAATCCAAGCTGCTGAATTAAGATATAGGAGAGGTGAGGTCTTTTATAGGCTGGAGGAACATGTGGGTTGAGAAAGGGACAAGCAGGTTGAGGGGCTAGCTGTGATTGGAAATGTCAGTGTGTAGAGATCCCAGTTCACACGATTGTGTGATTTTCTCCAGTGTCCCGGGTAGGAGTAAGATGCACGCATGGTTGGATTTGGGGGTGGCAGTGCAGGGGGACAGAATGTCAGGACAATGGGGGAACTGAGATTGACTAAAGCAAAGGACCATCGTATTTTGAAGTGGAAACAACTTCTGTTGTCCTAGTATGCTGTGCCTATCTGCTTTTGTTTTCTTTATTTGGGGTATATGAGAACCTGGCACAGTGTTAAGACCCAGAGTGTTCAAAGGAAGAGACCGTCGATCACCCCACGGTGGCAGAATCTGTGACATCTCTCCTGGACTATTCACCAAAGACGTGACTGTGTTGATACGAGACCTGAGGAGACTGAAGGCAGTCACTCGGGAGGGGCCAAGGGCTAGATTTTATTTTTTAGCATCATGAGATGTAGCATTAATAATTAAGAGTGTAGGCTCAGAGGCAGACCAGAGTTCTACTTTGGACCTGCCACATACTAACTATAGCAACTGGGAAAAGTAACTTCTCTTCAGTTTCTTTGTCTGTAAAGTGAGGACAATAAGAATATCTATCTCGTAGAGATGTTGTGAGGACTAAATGATGCCATGGGCTATTGTTAGAATTATTGTTGTAATGATACAATAGCAGAGAGGATGGATGCTTGACCAGGACTAATTTCTACCCTAACCTGGCATCTAGTTCAAAAGATTAAGATCATCAGTAACTTAGATTATCCAAATCCAACTCAGTCAAAGCCTCCTGATATCTTCCTATGGAATCTTACTCTAATATGACACATATCCCATCGTATCTCATAAGGAGACCTATATGTTCCTGTTCATCTTTTCTGTTAGGGATCTCGTCCAGACCCGTGGTTTTAAATACCATCCAGACCTGTGGCTTTAAATACCATCCATATGCAAATAACTCTCTAATTTATATCTCATTCTGACCTCCCCTATGAACTTCCTACTTACATATCCAACTATCTCCAAACTCGTGCTGAAATGTAAGTTTACAATATTAATATACTTAAATGTAAGTTCATTTTCATAGTTAAAATAAAACTCTTGCACAGGCAACAAAAGAAAAAATAGATAAATTGGACTACACCAAAACTTAAAACTCTTGTGCATAAAAGGACATGATCAACAGAGTGAAAAGACAACCATGGAATGGGAGAAAATATCTGGAAGTCATATATCTGATGAGCAGTAAATATCCAGAATATAGAAAGAACTCCTACAACTCAACAACAACAGAAATAAACAGCACAATATAAAAATGGGCAAAGGACTTCATAGACATTTCTCCAAAGAGAAGACGCAAATGGTAATAAGTGCGCAACATAATGCCCAACAGCACTAGTCTTCCAGTAAATACAAATCATAACCACAATAAGATATCCTACCCGTTAGGATGGCTATGATTTTAGGAAAAAATAAGTGTTGGTGAGGATGTGTAAAAACTGGAAATCTTGTGTGCCGTTGGTGGGAATGTAAAATGCTGCAGTCCCTATCGAAAACAGCATGGGCGGTTCCTCAAACAATTAAAACTCACATTGCCATTGGATCCACGCAGTCCCGCTTCTTGGTATATACATAATGGAACTGAAAGCAGGGACTCAAAGAGATATTTATGTACTTATGTTCAGATAGCAACATAATTCATGGTAGCCGAAAGATGGATGCGACCCACGTGTCTATTGACAGATGAATGAAAGAACAAACTGCGGTATATACCTCCAGTGGAATATTCTTCAACCTTTCAAAGAAAGAAAATTCTGACGCATGCTCCAGCACAGGTGAACCTTGAGGACTCTATGCTTAATGAAACAAGCTGGTCACAAAAGGACAAATACTGTATGATTCCAGTTACATGAGGTATCTAGAGTGTTCCAATAAAGTAGAAGGATGGTTGCTAGGGGCTGGGGGGAGAGGAGGATGGAGTTACTGTTTAATGGGGACAGAGATTCAGTTTTGCAACATCAAAGGAGTTCTGGAGATGGATGGTGGTGATGGTTGTACAATGAAATAATGTACTTAATGCCATTCACCTGTACTCTTGAAAATGGTTAGGATGATAAATTTTAGGTCTTGTGCATTTTACCACAATAAAAAAAGTTTAAATTAAAAGGAAGTAGAATTCTTAATTTTCTATGCCCCCACCCCACCCAAATTCCTCGTTCTAAAAACTGGCGCCAAATTGCTTAGGCCAAAAACCCAGGATTCATTCTTCATTTCCTTCCCTCCTGCCTATATCCAATAATAAGTCATATCAGCTTTTGCTTCCGAAATGTATTCTGAATTCATCCACTCATCTCTTCTGCGCATACTGCTGTGCTTCAAGCTGTCATATGCTCTGGTCCGTGATGCTGTAATAGCTTCCTAACCAGTTGACTTGTTTTCATTCCCTTCCTCTCCACTCAATTCTCATAGCAGCCAGAGTGCTCTGTTTAGGGTAGAAATCACACCTTAACATTTCTGTACTTAAAAATACTCTGATAGTTTCTCACCGCCCCTGGAATAAAACTCAAACTCCTTGCCACTGTTTAAAGAGCGCTCGATGATCTGGTGTCCTGCCAACATCTCTGACCTTATGTCCCATCACTATTCACTTTGATCACTGTGTTCCAGTCACGCTGGTCTTCACTCTGTTGTTCCAACACCCCAAGCATATGCCCTTTCCTTGCAGACTTTGCATTTGCTGCTCCTCTGCTTGGGACACCCTCTTCTCTCGTCTTCACATGATAGGTTCCTTCTGATTGCTTGCGTCTCTGCTTAGCTATTGCCTTCTCAGAATAAGTACTCATTTACCATCCGATGGAAGGTAGCCACCCACTGATTGTCATGCTTTATACCATCATCCTCTTTTATCTCTCCTTGGCACTTACCATTATAGAAATGCGTATTGTTGTCACAAGTTTATCATTAGCTTCACCACCCTCCAACTAAAATGTGAGCTCCGTGAAAATGGATATATTGTTTGTTTCTTCACTTCCCAGAACGCTGTTGGGCACATAACTTCCTAGTCAAATATTTGCTGACTAAAGGAAGAAGTAAATAACATTAATGACCCAATTTTCCTTCTGTGTCTTTCTCTCTCTCTCACACACACACACACACACAGAGAGAGAGAGAGAGAGAGAGAGAGAGAGAGAGAGAGAGAAGCCTTTTGGGAAGGGATATCTGGGTAACTCATTCAGTTAAGCTTCCTCTTGATTTTGGCTCAGGTCATCATCTCAAGGTTGTGAGATCAAGCCCTAGGTTGGCTCTGTGCTGGGTGTGGAGGCTGCTTAAGATTCTCTGACTCCCTCTGCTGCTCCCCCTACTTGTGGGCTCACATGAGCTCTCTTCCAAAAAAAAAAAAAAAAAAAAAAAAAAAAAACCACCTTTTGTATAAACTGCTATTTCTAACATTTAGACATCCCCAGTGTCTTTTCTATCTATTCTAGAACGTGGTAACCGGTCTTTAAAATGTAAGCAGCATATCTGACACTCCATTTTATGTAGGTATACCCTGAAGGAACAAGTTTACGTTCCTGCTCTGGCCCAAAGGTTAGCAAAGTGTAGTTATCTATATGGAATTTTAAAATTGTCCTGTAATTCTTAAAACCCAATTGTAGGCTTTCATATTGGAAATTACACTCATTCAAAGTAAAAGTCTGGACGTTGAGGTCTTCAAAAAATTGTTCAGGGTATTTCATCACATACTTTCTCTAGTCTAAAGAATGTTTCAAGGTCCATTTTTTTCATGGTTAGTTCTCTATCTGTCTAGGCCAAAGTAGACTGGGCTTAAAAGGCAGGACCATATAGCAGCACAAATGTGATTTCTCTGGCCCTTCTACCCATGCAACCCCAATCTCCTTCAAAGTCAAACTTCTAACCACAGCTGGGCTTATGAATATAGATCATTCTGTCATTCCCGCTGTGCGGCATTCCCACTGACAGCTGAAGTCCTGCTATGCCAAGTTTGACTGCAGCTGCTCTTGTGGCCCAACATGCTGACATGCATGGGTAATGACATGCCACTTGGGATGTTGTCTGATGAGGTGGATAGACTCCTGTTCTTCCACTCTTGGGTCACACTCTGATGTTCTGAGACCAAGGCAAATGGAGTATCACAGAGATCTTGGCAAAAATAGCTTTTTCAGATTTTACTCAAAGTGCTCTTTCCCTAAAATCTGTACATAATCTATAGAATCCACAGCAGACCTGGGCAGACCCTCTGAATCATCCTTTACTCTTATGCTGAAGCCAGGACCTCCTCCTCTCTCTTTTCCCAAAGGAGGAGTTCTTTCTTTGGAGGCTTCCGCTTCTCCAGGCAAGAAAGTGTTGACTGCTTCAGCCCACATAACGATAAACATGTCCAAATCTATGGCGAACACATAGTTCCTAAGGTGCTTCTTTAGAGTTAATAATCAAAGTAAAAATAATAACTATAGCTAATATTTCTTTCACACTTAACATGTGCTAGGCACAGAGCTAACCACTACCTTCTGGGAAATTGAGGAAGTTTAAAAAGTTTAAAAACTTGCCCAACCTTACAAGCCAGGACTTGAAGGAGTCGGCAATTGAATGTTGACAGCTATGCTCAGAGGCTATGCTCTTAATCAATACACTGTATTGTCTCTTATCCTAGAAGTAATTATAAGGTTTATAAAATTCTACCCTGTTGAATAGAAGGCAAAACAAATCAAGGAGCTATAAATGTTTATTCTTCCTTATTTTAATTCAACATAGTGTTTAATAATCTGTGTATTAGTTATTTATTGCTGTGTAACAAATCACTTCAAAATGTAGCCACTTGAAACAACAAATATTTACTACCTCTCTCAGAGCGTCAGAAATCTGAGAGCCTCTTAGCTGAGTGGTTCTGGTTCAGGGCCTCTCATGAGGTTGCGGTCAAGCTGTTGGCTATAGGCATGCAGTCATCTGAAGACTCAACTGGTGCCTGGCTGGCTTCGTAGTAGAACATGCGACTCTTGATCTCAGGGTCGTGAGTTCACGACCCACGGTGGATGTAGAGATTACTTTAAAATCTTAAAAAAGAGAGAGAGAGAGACTCAACAGATGCAGAAGTTGTCGCTAACAAGCTCACTCACATGGGGGACAGAGGGCCGCAGTTCCCCATTGGTTGCTGACAGTAGCCTTCATCCCTCCTCACCACTTGGGCCTGTTAAAGAGCTACTTACTACATTACAACTTGATTGTCCAAAAGAAAGAGAGAGGGGGGAGGGGAGAGTGAAGAAACAAAGAAACACTGAAGATAGAAATCTTGTAAAACATAGTCACTAAAGTGATGAAACATCACTTCTACTCTTTGCTACTGGTCACAGAGACCAATCCTGGTAAAAAGTGGGTGGGGACTACGTAGGATATGACTATCAGCAGGCAGGGATCACTGGGTGTCATCTTGGAGACCAGCTGCCATGTCTGCTAGCATTGTAATCCATTTAAACTAGGATTCTAACCCTGAATCTGCTATCTGCGGTGTAAATTAGTTTTACTTTCTGTTATTTATAAAATAGGAACATCCTAAACTCAGAATCTTGAATGTTAGAGGGCCTCAAGTAACTAATTCTCTCAGAGTATAAATTCAATCTGTCTTTTAAAAGAAGCAATTTCAATAATAACAACATTCAGATAGTAATCACTGACCCACCTAGAACTGGAAGATGGGGCTACATACAGGTTGCTCTTTGCTTTGCACACATGGACAAGAGGTTTTTGACCAAAGGTTTGTTTTCTTAAGATCTGCAACTTCTCCTGTAACGTACTGAATTGTTTTTGAACCCTTTCAGGAGTGTTTTCTGCTGTCCAACTGATGTTTCTTAAACGAAGACTTTTTCACATTGTTTGGTCTGGACACAGGTCAGCATTCTTCTCATAGAAGCTTTCGTTTATTTTGAAATATTGAAACAATTTTGAGAATTGATACAAGAAACAAGTTTATTTTCAAGAAGCTTGGTTTTTCTCTTTCAGTTAGTTCCAGAAAACGGCTGTTACTTGAGATAAGATGTTAGAAAGGATTAAGTGTATTTCTGAAAGGCATAGTCAGCCATCTTCTGAGGGCAGGAATATTGAACACTAAGTATAAACAAAATGACTAATACCTGTGTTAACATTTTTATCTTAATTTTTAAAAAATTCTATTACGCTTTAAGGAAATGTTTGTATTTCCCCGCATAAAACATGCTGGCTTGCCCTTCTTTATTTTTATTTTCAATTTAGAATATAATCACTATTAAATAGTGTTTATCCGTAGATCACATTTAAAAATGTACATTAAGTTCTCCATCACTAAGCCGCTGTTATTACAAAAAGGAATATACTTCAATGTTAAATTCAGCAGCCCTCACTCTTAAAGGCTTTATAACAGTGCTGTCCAACAACATAGCCACTAAAGCTACATGTGGCCACCGAGCACTTAAAATGTGGTTAATACAAACTGAAATGTGCTATAAAATACAAGCTAGATTCTTAAGATTGGTGGAAATGAGAAGGATGTAAGACAAATGATTTTTTATATTAGAATGTAAAATATCTCAGTAATTTCTATATTGATTACATGATGAAATGATAATGTTGGACATATTGGATTAAATATATTAACATTAATTTCATCCATCCTTTTTTACTTTTCTTAATATGTAGGGTTGCCAGATAAAAACAGAGGACATCCAGTTACAGCTAAATTTCCTATGTCCCTGCTTATATTTTAATACTATAAAATTATTCCTTGTTGAACTGAAATTCACATTTTAACTGGTTTTTTATATTTTTATTTGCTAAATCTGGTAACTTTATTAATATGACTACTAGAAAAATTTAAATTAACAATTGTATTCTATTGGACAGTGAGGCTTTAGAACTATCTAGTTTTTTGGTTTTTGTTTTTACCAACTATTGAGTTAAATGTGCAGAAATGCCTAATCTGAGAGAAACATTTAATCCTAGACTGGGATCGACAATACTGTTGAAGTTAAATTTTTATGTTTGTTTTAACAAGTTAAAGGCCAACAAAGGGGATTTGTTGCAGACCAAAGTATGGAAAGGGCATTTGGATTAGAATTAAAAGTCAACGCTCCCAGCCTCTCCATTGGGGTAGTTAACGGTTCCGGTTTCAAAATAAACCCTGCCACCCTCACAAGGATGGGCGGTGTCAAGGACAGCTAATTGACAGTGAGACTCTGGGCCAGTCACAGTCTCTCAGCAAAAAGCTGGCGGGGGTGGAGGGACGGTATTTTTAATACTTGAGCCTCGCACCCGGCTTGTCTACACATCCTGTCCCGTGGCTCCGCGCTGGGCCAGCAACCTTGGCCTCAGACACCGGGGGTCCGAGTTTCGCTGCCTTCCTTAGCCGAGCCAGGACTACCGGGGCTGCAAGCTCGAGGCTGGGCTCGCCGAGGGTCGGCCGGAACCACCAGACCCGGGGTCAGCTGCTCCGCGCGAGCCCCAGGTACGCGCGGCGGCCCGGG
>NC_048220.1:21469877-21519016 GCF_002007445.2 Ailuropoda melanoleuca
CCCGCCCCGGTCGTGCCGCATAGCCCAGTCCCAGAGCCCGCCCGGCCTTGAGCTCTATGTAAGGCGGGTCGCCGGAGCGGCGAGAGCTCGCGAGCCTCCTCTACCCGAGAGCCGTCTTTGGCCGGTCCTGCGTTCTGTAGCGAGGAGAGGGCCCGGCGCGCACGCGCGCACGCACGCGCACGCTCCGCCTCTGCCCCCCGCCCCCTCACGGCGCCGCGTCCTTCGACCCCGGACCGCGCGCCGCGGGCCGCTGCAGGCGGCATGCGGGACTACGACGAGGCGACCATCTTCCTAGGCGAGTGGGGGCCCTTCCAGCGCCTCATCTTCTTCCTGCTCAGCGCCAGCATCATCCCCAACGGCTTCAATGGCATGTCAGTCGTGTTCCTGGCCGCCGTCCCGGAACACCGCTGCCGGGTGCCGGACACCGCGAACCTGAGCCGCGCGTGGCGCAACCACAGTATCCCGCTGCGGCTGCAGGACGGCCGCGAGGTGCCTCACAGCTGCCGGCGCTACCGGCTCGCGGCTATCGCCAACTTCTCGGCGCTCGGGCTGGAGCCGGGGCGCGACGTGAACCTGGAGAAGCTGGAGCAGGAGAGCTGCGTGGATGGCTGGGAGTTCAACCGGGACATCTACCTGTCCACCATCGTGACCGAGGTGGGTATCAGTCCCCGTGCCGAGGCCGGGGACCGGAACGTGGGGAGGACCTTCGCGCTGGATGCTGTCCCTCTCTCCCCCAACACACTACACACCTCAAAGTGGGCATCCTCCAGGCACCACTTTGCGAAGTGACTTCTAACCAGACCATGTCCCTCATAGCACTGGTGCCCTGCTGGCCACCTTTCTTGATGGCCACATTGAAGAGGGAGCCAAGAAGGCCGTGGTGGCCCCTGGTAGGTACTCTAAGACCCTAAATAATCGAAAACTTCTTCTAGATGGAGGTGGGAGTGTTGAGTGGAGCAGAGCCAGAGCTTGGGCTATTGGGCTGTCACAGTTTTCCCTCTAGTCTCTTGGCATCTGTTGACAGAGAGAAACACTACTTTTCTTTCTTGAAGAACTTCTAAAGCTAAAGGAAGCATGTGTATAAAATGGTCACATGCTCCCTTCTCCAGTTACTCTTTCCTCACCCACCCTCACCCCAAAATGACGGTCTGGTCATACCCTATCAGAAATTGTTTACCTTTTGCTTATGGTTAGTTATCAGAATTTTAGGGTGCATGCATCTGAAGATCCATTCAGGGTGACTTGTTGCCCTGGGATGTTTTACAGTATTCGAAGGTAGTGTCGTTGGTCAGATTTAGTTAAAGCATACCACTTTTTTCCTAGGAATTGTGTGTGGGGGGTGGGAACTTCTCATTCCTGAACCCCTTGGATTTTCTTTTTTGGATGGCTTTGTCTGTTCCCTGGTGACCCTGCAGTCATTAGAGCTACATGTATGGCTTGTCCATGTGCCTTGCATCTTACTCAGGGGCTGGAACTCTAACTCTCCTGAGTCTTCAGCAGAAATGAGCTAACAGAACAGTGAGAAGAGTCCTGAACAGGCACCAGTTTCTCTGAGTTCAGGATCAGAGATTCACAGATTGGGAAAGCTTCCTGGAGGTGGCAGCCTTTCTGAGTCTGGGGTGGTTAGCTCTTCAGATGCAAAGACTGGAACAGCAGGCAACCTAGGAAGGCAGGGTTCACAGGGAAAGAGTTAACGGGGAGGGTACATGGGTCCTGGTATGGCATTAAAACCTACTGGAGACTCAAAGGGGCTTACAGGGGTCCTGAGGCCCCTCTTATGTTTCTTCTGGGGGTGTCACCCTTCAGGGAAATATAATCACTGCTCTGAGACTTGTGTGTGTTTGTGCACATGTGCATGCACATGTGCTCTGTACATGTGCTCTGTTTCTCTGTATGTTTGGACGTTTGATGTCCCCAGCATCTGTGCCTCCTTAACTCCCACATATATGTAGTAGGAGTGTGATCTGAGTCCCACTGGGATCTCTCAGCTAGTGACATCATTCCAGTGTCCTCAGGCTTGTTATGCCTCACAAGCAAATCTGTCACACTCCTGGAAGCCAATGAGAGTTGTAGGAACAGAGGCTGTGCCTCAGGTTGCTGGCAGAGGCCACCAGGGAGAAGCCATACATCACGACACAGGAGTCCCTGCAAATTCTGCTTCTGGCTGCCCATGGTAGGGGGAGGCAGTGAAGTCAGAAGAAGCTCATGGCATCTTTTTGGGTTTTACCCTGATTTCTAGGTTCCCTCAGCTTACCCTAGTCGTTTGGTCTTGCTTCACTGCCCCTGTCCTATCTTGGGCTAAGGCTGGTGGTGGCACTGATGAGCTCCCAAAGGTTGGCTCTAATGGAAGGGTCCTTGAGAAGCAGCTACGTCGCTGCTAATGTCAATCTTTCTTTTTTTTGTATTTAGCCTATTTATTTAGCTGTCTTAGCAGTTTCATAAGAGCTGTGTGCCCTTTTACCTACTTATAGGTTGTCAGCCTTTTTGGGGAGGCGAGGTTAATACATTACTTAGCCCTTTGTTTTGGGATGCTGGAATGCCTGACTTTTAAGTCTGAGGCTGCTTGTTCCTCCCTGGTGAACAGTGGAAGTTACTGCATTAACATTCTGATTTTTTTTCAACCCAGACCTGGCCTGCTGACCACTGCAACTAGCCCTGTGTCTGCTAAATGTTTCAAGCCTGCCCTCTGCCCCAGATCATAAATAGAGGTGTTTTTAAGTACATTGGTATTGAATTCTTCTTTGTTTCTCAGCAGAAGACGAAAATTGTAGATCTCCTGCTTGATTTTTTTTTTTAATTGAAATATGTATGTGTAATACTAAACTTTGTGGTAGTTTTACATCTTGGCATCTCCCTGACATGCTGGATACAGACAGAGGTACTCAGGGAAATTTTTGTTGAATGTATTAATGAACAATTTAAGAAATGTCTAAAGTTTGAGAGCTAAAGAAGGAAAGGACAGTTTAATTCATAGAAAGGAAACTTGGGGCTGGTCAAAAAGCATTGACTGAAATATTTTAAAGAAAATGTAACGGCCCAGCCCACAAACTGTGGCTTGTGCCTATATGGATCTGCAACAAGGTGTTGGGATTGGTGGAGAGGAGGTGACACTCTGAGGTGAAAGGGAGTGTTTTGGGAATAGTTTGGTGGCCCCTGTGCTTCTAGGCTGGCCCCTTTCCCAGCCCCTCATTCATGCCTGGAGTACTGGAGAATCAGCCATCCCACCTGGCAGGGCTGCTCCAATCCCTGAGTGCTTCTTGGCCCAGGACTGCCCCCTCCTCTGAAACCTGGGTGATTTCTCAGGCTGCCTGCGCTGCCTGCTTTTAGGTGTCTCCCTAGCCCAGCTTGCAGCCAGAAAGATTCTTTTAGAAACTTAGAGCCCTTCTGGCAGCCATGAATTGGGGTCCCTTTATCTAAGACCTGGCAGTTGTCTGTGTCCCTTTGCTTCTGTCCTTTCTATTCTTTGAAATCTCCTCCCCCAGCCCGTAGCAATATTCTTACTCACTCCTTGTTGTCATGAAACGCCTCTTGCTCTGGACTATCTTGTCGGTCAGTCTTATCTCATGTATAGATACTCTTGGAAGATAGGAGAGCCTCCTGATGGAAAAGCCACGTCAACCTGGGAGGCAGGGCTGGGCTGACTCCTTTGGGGAAGGACCTGGAGCTTGTGCCTCACTGTTAAGTCTTTGCTCTCACTTAAGGGAAATGCAGACCCTTAGCCTTGCCTTTGGAGCTGATGGCAAGCAAGAGAGGTCAGTTGTGGAGGTCCCTGAGGCCCCTGTGCGCACACAGTCGTAGCAGACACATCTGGCCATGAGTGGTCAGATGGAGCCCCACTCTAGCTAGCTGAGAAGCAACACCCTGGGTCAAAGTTCTTAGAGCTGACACAGGGAAGTGGGTGAAGGAGCAAGAAAATAAATAAATAAGTAAAATCTATCCTAGAGATTAAAGTTCAGGGTTCATATGGGTTTTGAGCAGCCAAGCCTAAGGTCCAAGCCCAAAGGATACTATGGTGTTGAAAGGTAACAGCCCTTTTATTCATCTCTTGTACCAAACAGCCCTTTTATTCATCCGTGTACCAAACAGCCTCTCCTCTGCAGGGCGCTGACAGGCATTATAGAGGACATAGCAGCAAATCCTTTGTCTCCTTGCCCTGACACCCGTGGGGGCAAGGATCTGCCATTAACTGCAGCAGCAGGCAGGACAAAATGTGAGTAGGAATACATGGCATTCAGTAACAGGTGGTGCTTATCAGGGTGTTTGACTATCGATGACCATCGATGCGGTCAGGCTAGGTACATCTCAGGGAAGAGCTTCTGCCCTATGGGCACTGACCCTATCTTTTTTCCCTTCCAGCCAAATCACAAGTAAGAACATTTAGTCCCGGAGAACCACATCATCTCTTTATATCTCATAACTGAGAAGGAGCTCTAATTATATAGTGTGTACGAGAGACACAATTCTCTCACTTCTTAAAAATGTTAACAGCTTTTTTGAGGTGTAATTGACATATAAGAAACGACACATAAGGGGCGCCTGGGTGGCACAGCGGTTGAGCTTCTGCCTTCGGCTCAGGGCGTGATCCCGGCATTGTGGGATCGAGCCCCACATCAGGCTCCTCTGCTATGAGCCTGCCTCTTCCTCTCCCACTCCCCCTGCTTGTGTTCCCTCTCTCGCTGGCTGTCTCTGTCTCTGTCGAATAAATAAATAAAATCTTAAAAAAAAAAAAAAAAGAAACGGCACGTAAGTAAAGTGTACAATTTAAAAAGCTCTGAGACAGAAAGAGAGAGATCCATGGAAGCATCACAACTAGAGAGGCACATTTCTGACCAGGAAGGGTCACAAGTCAGGCCCCTTGCCAGAGTGGCTTCCAGATGTTTTTCAGGGTGTGCCCACTCTCACAGCTCACCCAGCTGAGGGGTCACAGTGCTAGACTCATGACTTGAATCCTAAACCCACACATTTAGTTCTAACTCTGAGACTTGTTATCATCAGCCAGTACAGCCCATCCCACACAGCGAGTGGAAGCATCAGTGGACTAGTCTATAGCTGCTTTAGTCCCGGCTAGGGAGCCAGGAGCTCAGTATAGGAACACTAGATTCCTTTGCAAACGCAACAAGCCTTGGATGCATAGCTTGGACTCCATTGGGCTTCTCATCCTACCCCAAGTCCTGGCCCCACTGCAATCCATTTGGTGGTTGACAGGTAAGTGAGTGGCTTGGCTGGGTAGGATATGGTCCATACCTGCCCTTGTGTTCATTTTTTGAGACCTATTATCTCTCCTGGCCCTATCCATAGGCTCCCTGTGGCCAGTGGGAAGGAAGTATTAACTTATGTTGGCTTTTGAAGGGCCCAAAACCAGGGCTTGAGGATTGTTAAGAATCGTCAGTGGTGGGTGTGCCTGGGCAGCTCAGTTGGTTAAGCTTCCGACTCTTGATTTCTGCTCAGGTCAATATCCCAGGGTCATGAGATCGAGCCCCATGCAGGGCTCTGCACTGGGCGTGGAGCCGGCTTAAGATTCACTCTTTCCTTCTCCCTCTGCCCCTCCCCCCCAAAACAAACAAACAAACAAACAAAAAAACAATTGTCAGTGGTGGATTGAGAGCCCAGTTACTCCAGGGAGTTACACATTTGCCCAGAGTAAGGACAGGCTGGACCCAGTGGTGGGGGTGAGGCTGCTGGCCCTGGAGAGATGCTCTGGCAACCTACCCCAAGATGAGCATGACAGATACCTTTTCTCCTGCAGAGCATAGTCTGACCTGGTTTCAGGTAGCAGCTGGCCTTGTCAGCCCAGAATTCCAGCCGGCCCTGGGGGACCCAACATTGTGGCGGGGGGGCATAGAAGCCCCTCTGGGTTTGTAGTCTCACTCAGCTGTAGGAGTCCCGAACCCTCGTGAGAGTCCCAGTGAAAAACAGCTACTGACCTTTCTTCCTTTTTTCATCTCTGTTGCTACAAAAGTTAATGCATGCTTGCTGGAAATGGATCCCATTATCAGAGCAGTAATGGCTGTAATCTGGCCCCTGAAGCTCCTGCTAACACTTTACCTAACACTTGGAGGCCGGTAGCCCCTCACCAGGCTCCTAGCTCTGGCTCACTGGCCACTCTCATTCTGACTGACTGGCTTCCTTTTTTTCTTTTCTCTTTTCTCTTTTCTTTTCTTTTTTCTTTTCCTTTCTCTTCCTTCCCTCCTTCCCTCTCTCTCTCTTTCTTTTTCTTTCAAGATTTTATTTATTTATTTGTCAGAGAGATAGAGAAAGAAAAAACACAAATAGTGGGAGCGTCAGGCAGAGAGAGAAGCAGGCTCCCCGATGAACAAGGAGCCCGATGCGGGGCTCAATCCCAGGACCCAGCACTGGGATCATGACCTGAGTCGAAGGCAGACGCTTCACCGACTGAGTCACCCAGGCGCCCCATCCCATCCTGACTTTAGCAGCCCTATCTGTATGGAAGCTGCCCTTGGAGCACTCACCCTTCTAGAAGAGAGGTGGTGTCTAGGTGCTAGCGCCACCGAGGCTGCAGAGGTGGGAGGGCTGCTATCACCTCAGTACCCAGGCATTGGTGCTCCAGTATTCTTGCCTCCTGCTAATCTGAACTTTCTCTAGATCTGAGTTTGAGATCTCCACTTCTTCCTTTTGGCGGGGGTCACCACACCACTCTCAGCCCATCCAAGGTTTATTTCGGAGCGAAGAGCCAGCTGTGCGGCTAAGTGAGCCTCATCATGAGCTGCGGGGGTTCTTCATGTCCACCCTGGGGACTGCTTCCCGCCCCGCTGAGGTGCCCACAGGCTGTGTACACACACTGCCCAGCAGGGAAGCAGACTTGTTTTTCCCTCTGTCACTGGCCTGGAAGAAATGCTTTCTTGGAAGCCGCACATTCCCCCTGCCTCCGTTACTGGGGAGCCAGCAGGCCCCACGGAGCGTAGGCCAGCAGCCTGGCACCAGGCGGGCCAGGGTCTGAATTCTCTGGAGGGCAGCCTTCTTGGTGATTACTGAGCACCATCTCTCTGTTCTGGGAAACATTTTTCTGGGACCCACCAAGCTTTTTGTTTTGCTTTTTCTTCCTTTTTTTGGCTCCTTGTTAGGCTGGGATGACCCAGCGTCTGAATGTTCCACTGCTTCCCCCTGCCTGCAGACCTATTTTCATGGGAACTGTAGATGGAACTGCACATTGCGAGCTGGGAAACAGTGCAGCCTGTTCCATAACCCCATCCCTGTTTTATACTTGGGGAAAAAGGCAAAATGGGGGGGGGGATCTTGTCTGATGTTGGATAACCAGTTAACAGTGGAGTAGAAGCTAAACCCAGTTTCTTGACTCCCAGCTCTGACCTCTTGGCTGTAACTGGGCCTAGTGTTGTGGGCATGGCATCAGGGATCCCAGCTGTAAATGTCACCTGAGTATCCCAGGGCTCATTGGCTCAGAGTGGGGCCCTGAACAGAACTGCAAGAACAGATTCAGATGGTGCATACCCAGACCCTCTGGTTGCAGTCCCTTGCTGGATGCCTTAACTCTTAGAGCCCCAGAGCCCTGCTCTAGAACCATTCGTATGCCATTCCTGTCTATGGCCTGAAGCCCACTGAAAGGGTGCCCTGCCCTGTCCACAGCTCTGGGCTCCCCCCGATTCTTAGAAGTAACCATGAAAGACCTCACTTTCTCCTGGATTGACAGATGGACGCTGTACTTGCTCCCTACCTATCCTCCCTCTTCCAATTTGTAGCAGAACAATGGAGCTGAAAGCTATGAAAATCAGGATGGGAAAGGGCCCACTCTTCCTGTGAGGGGGGACCTTGTCTGCCTTGCTGTCCACCCATGCCTTTGCCTACCTGAATGAGCACACGTACCCATGCAATAATGTAAACAGAACCTGCAGGGATATAGGATATTCTCATTTCATTTCGTTTTCCAAGAGGCCATAAATTTAAAACATTTAACAAAAGAAGTGAGTGATACATCTCTTTGCTCCCCTTACAGTGGAACCTGGTGTGTGAGGATGACTGGAAGGCCCCGCTCACAATCTCCTTGTTTTTCGTGGGTGTGCTGGTGGGCTCCTTCGTTTCGGGGCAGCTCTCAGACAGGTAAGGTGGGTGTCTATCTGCTGCAGCTGCAGGGGACCAAAGCACAAAGCAAGGAGCACGTATGTGCCTGGCTCTTGACCTCAGATGGTAGTGTTATCTCATCCCAGGGCTTTGTGTTTGAAAAGAAGAAGCAGCTGTGTCTGTAGTATAGACTCCATACCAAGTAAAGAGAGCCAACAACCTCTTCTCCCTCATTCCTGCTGAGCAGGACAACCTGAGCTAAGTGTACCCATAATCCAGTTGGCCAGGAGATATGCCATGATTCACTTCTTGCGCCAGCCTGGCTGGCCTCCCTAGGTGATTCTTTCATGTCCCCGAGCATGGGAGAGGTGGACGCCACACACATGCACATGAACTTTGTGACGATCTTAAGGTGTACCGTGAGTGGCCACCTCTGTGTGTCCCCCGAGCCATCATTCTTTGTGCATGAGGAGACGAGGTCTCACTAGCTATTAGTGGCATAATGGGCAAAACTCTTGTGCTCACAGTGCTGATGCCCCTTAGCTAAGATACCTGCGCTCATAGCACCTGCTTGACAGCAAGCAGCACATGTACTGTTTGATCCATAAGCAGGTGGTTTATGTAATTCCAAAGCTTTTAACTCAAATTCCATGGCTTAAGGAGTTCTACTCTTAAAATTATGTGCAAAATTTTAGAGATTGTATATGAACATTTTTTTTTTCTGGAGAAAGGTCCATAGTTTCCCTGAAGTTCTCAGAGGGGTCCATTATGTGGTATCTTCCTACCCCAGGGCTCCAGACTGTTGGAGAAGCCCACAGTGAGAAGAGTAGCCTTCACCAAGGTCCTTGGCCGTACTGGATCACCCAGTGGAGTCCAGCATCCTCCCAGCTGGTTGGGGTCTAATAGAGTTCAGGGTGAGAATGTCATCCTGCTTTAAGAACAAACATGTATTATCCCGTAGCACAAACTCAGGTGATATGTTTGGCATGTTTACCTCTATAGATTATTGTCTTTACCTGAGAATCCATTCCTCATGAGAAATATGTGCATTTCTCACTAGAGAAATGTCTTTACCTGAGAATCCATTCCTCATGAGAAATATGTGCATTTCTCACTAGATTTGTGTTTCCCAAGTGTCATCTAGCCATTAGAAAAGGGACAAATTCTTGCAGTCACCAGTGAGCATTAAAGAGTCAAATAGGCCATGACCACTAGAAAAGGGACAAATTCTTGTAGTCACCAGTGAGCATTGAAGAGTCAATAGGCCATGACCACTGATTGACAATTCTAGACAAGTCTGAGCCACATTCCCTTTCAGGGGAAAGACCTTTGCTTCCCGAGATCCTTAATCTAGCAGCAAGCATCAATTGATTACTTATATTTCTCTAACAAACGCACAACACCTAATATGTGCCAGCCACTCTTATAAGCACTGTACAAACTTAAAAGAAAGAAAAACAAATAATCCCATCATAACCTATGAAGTAGGAAGTATTATTACTCTCATTTTACAGGTGGGGGAAATGGAACCCAGAGGAGCTAAATGACTCACACAGTCCCAAAGCCAGCAAGTGGCAAAACTAGGATTTAGGCCCAAAGATTCTTGACCCTCTGTTCTCGGGCCATCCTCTTCTAGAACTTGCCTTCTCACAAGGCAGAATATATTAAACTTCTAACTGAGGGGTATACTTGTCCTTCATGGTGTAAGTGATACAGAGAAGAAGTACAGGATGCTAAGAGAAGGTCTGATGGAGGAGGCCCGGAGAAGCTGCCCTGAGAAGGTGAGGGGAAAGAGGAACAGAAATCAGCCAGTGATAAAGGAATGGAGAGAGGAAGGAGCATTGTGGGCAAAGAGAGCTGTACTTAATTAAGCCTGGACTCAAGAAGAGGTGGCACACTTTAGGAACTGAAGAAAAGGGCCGCCTGGGTGGCTCAGTTGGTTAAGCGTCTGCCTTTGGCTCAGGTTGTGATCCCAGGGTCCTGGGATCGAGCCCCACGTCAGTCTCTCCGCTTGGTGGGAAGCCCTGCTTCTCCCTCTCCCTTTGCCTGCTGCTCCCCCTGCTTGTGCGCTCTCTCTGTATCAAATAAATAAATAAAATCTTTAAAAAAAAAAAAGGAACTGGAAAAAAGTCTTTGTGGTGGAGGTGTGGAGAGTGACAGAGAAGAAGCAGGTGAGGCAGGTGGAGGCCCAAGCAAAAGAGCAAGCCAGGCTTAACTGATGACACGTAGGAGTTTGGGCTTTAGTCACAGAGCAGTGGGGAGCTATTGAGAGTTTTATAAAGCAGGAGTGTGGCGTAATCAGATTTATATATTTTTTAAGTGATTATCTGATAACGTTGCAGAGAAAGTATTGAAAGGAAGAAAGAGGGGTTGTGGAGAGACCAATTAAGAGGCTGTCACCATAATTTATGTGGGAAATGATGATGGTTTGGACTAGGCTGATCGTGGTAGAAATGGAGAGGAGAGGTAGGTAGGAGGTCCAGCCAACAGGACTTGGCTGTGGGTTGGATGCAGGAGAAAATTTTGGGCCTCTACAACTGAGCAGGTGACAATGCCCATCTCTAAGACAAAGAACTCTGGAAGAGGAACATTTTGTAGGAGAAGATGTGGAACTCAGTTTGAACGTACTGAATTTGGGGTGACTATGAGAGTCCTAAATGGATGAAGTGAGCCTGCAGTTGGATGTGTGGCTCTGGTGTTCCAGGAAATGTGTGGGCTGGAGAAACACATTTGGGAATTGTCAGCTCCATAGGACCCTCAGCGAAGCATCTGGAGCATGGAGGAGATTGCCCGGGAAGAGTGTAGAGTGAGAGGAGGGGCTGCCCGGGACAGAGCTTTGAGACCTTCCAGGTGGGCTGCTGGGAGATCCCCTGTCACGGGGTTAAGTGGCAGCTGAAAGAGGAATATCCTTGATGTGAAAATCAAGGAGGAGGTACCCCAAGTTTGAAGTTGAAACTCAGTGCATTTTCTTGGGTCAGCTGTGTCATGGGTTAAGCAGACCTTTGTGGGCTAGCCTGAGAACCTGATTACCATGAACACCATGATTGCCTGAGGAAAGTGTTTCATCTCCACAGATCTGATCCCAAGGAAACAGTAGAAGCAAAATTAATGAGTATGTTGAGGACCACCTTAGTCTTCTGAAGGGCAAGTACAGTGTTTTACAAACCCTCTAGAAATCTCATCAGCAGACTTCTTTTAAGCAGGGCATCTAAGTCAAGTAAATGAAGTAGCTAAAAGCGTGGCTGTTTGGGCTGAGGCCCTCCTTCAGCTCCCAGCATCACCCCTCAAGCTTGGTGACACCCTCAGGGAAGGCGCCAGGCAGCACGGTATGGACAGTTTGTGATCTCATTACTGCTAAATAAGCTCGCTCAAAACCCTAGGTCCACAAATGACCTCAGAGCAGTAGTAGGTGTACGGACCAAGCTTGTCTGGAATATCAACAGTAACTTTTCGTGGAGGGCAAAGATCAATAAGCCTGAAATTCAAGAGCAATGAAAATAGCCCTGGGTGGTCACCACATTTTATCTGACCTTATTGAGTTACCTTTATGCGCATGAATTACCAGAGGGGCACAGCCCTGGGAAGAGGTAGACTGATAACTTACTATTTTTGTAAGCACATGTGTGGTTGATATTTTGTTGACAGACTTTGAAAGTGACCATTTCTGAGCCCAACCCCAGACTGGTTGCTAAGGACCGATGCTATGTAAGGATTCGCTGGGTCTTTCTTTTCCCTACCATCCATCCCAGGGAGCCCATGGGAAGGGAAGGCATGAGTAGAGGTCACACCTGTCTCCCTGTACGAAGGGACCTTCCCTTGGTTGGCATGTTGGGTGCTCTTGTTACAGAATAATGCAGGGGGACTTGGTCTCCTTCTAGACAGGGTTTCTCAACCTTGGCACTGTTGACATTTTGAGCCAGAGAATTTTGTGTTATGGGACACTATCCTGGGCATTTTAGGATGTTTAGAACATCTCTGGCCTCTACTTATTAGATGCCAATAGCACCAAAAACAAACAGACAACCTGTTTCAGTGGAGAGAAGTGCCAAACTCTTTAACATGGCAACAAGGCCTTTTGCAGCTTGTTGCCCCC
Organism: Ailuropoda melanoleuca; assembly: GCF_002007445.2. Taxonomy (NCBI): domain Eukaryota; kingdom Metazoa; phylum Chordata; class Mammalia; order Carnivora; family Ursidae; genus Ailuropoda; species Ailuropoda melanoleuca. The sequence goes on from NC_048220.1 coordinate 21,482,005, forward strand.
CAACCCCTGTGGTCTTCTGTTGAACAGCTCATGCCGTCATGCTGGCTGCTGTCTACACAGGTCTTCATGCCCCCTCCAGCCATGCTTGTGTGTGCTCTTCTCAGCATTCCCCAACCACTCCTATGACCTTCCTTGACCATGAAGGCTAATTCAGGGTCCCTGGTTTATATTACCTACTTCCTTGTGCCTTTTCTTCATAGCACCTATCAGCAATGGGTAAATAAGAGGTATTATCATACATAATGTTGGTCCCCTCCAGTATACAGTGACTATCATCAAAAGCTTGGTCCCTACACCTACTCCCCCTTGTCAATAATAACTTCTTCTTTGGGCCTCATCTCAGTGTCCCGTCATCAGGGAGACCTTCCCTGAATGCCCACGTCCCCAACCCCTATTCTCAGGCCAGGGTAGGTTCCTTGGTCGTGTCTCTTGTGAACCTGGGCGCTGGTCCTTCAGCATGCTCATGTCAGTGTGTGATTGCACGTTCAGTAGTATGGTTGTTTGATGAGAATATGATTCCTGCCTGTCTTACCACCTGTAGACTAAAAGCCCCTCGAGGGTAGAAACAAGAGTTTTGGTCTGTGTTTTATATTTCACCTGTATCCCTAGCGCCTAGTATATAATTGAGGTTCAAATATACATTCATTGAATGGAAATGAGTATCAGCCAGCCCTGGCCAGAGTCAGGCTGAACCCGCTAGATTGAGTGAAGTACATTGACTTGTTCCTCCCTGACTATGACGCTGTCTTTAAAACAGAATAAACCCACCAAAAAAACCAATATTAAAAAAAAATTTTTTTTAATGAACACAGATACAGAAAACCACACAGAACAAATGTGTGGGTTGATGAATTATTCCAGGGAAATAACCTTGTACCTACCACCAAGTCAAGATAAGAACCTTGCTGGCCACCAAGGAGCCCCCGTGCACATGTCCCATCCCAGGCACCACAGCCTCCCCCCATAAGTAACCACCAGCCTGGCTGTTACAGTAATCACTTCTTGTGGGGTTTTTGCAGTTTTATCAGCCAGATGTGTATCCTTAAACACAACTTTAGTCTTGCGCACTTAAAAATTTTTGGTAAGTTTTTGCGGGATTGACTCAGGGATTCTCCCTCCATCCTTTTCCTTGCCAGACGTTTTATCTTTTGCAGCCAGGGCTGTTCCACATAGAATTTCCCTGTCTGGATTTTGCTGGCTGTGTACTCATGGTGTACTCAAGGTCATCATTATTCCTCCTTTCTCTGTATTTCTTGCAAATTAGTGGCTGGATCTGGAGACTTCATCAGATCCAGGCTCATACCCTTTAGTGAGACTAGGAATCATGCTAATTCAGTTATGTCTTCCTGAAAAGACTGTTAGCAGTCACTGAAACATAATGCCCCAACATAATGCCCATTTACTGAGGAATATAAAATGGGGATATTCTAAGTTTATCACTTCTTTTTCATTTAGTCGTTGGAATACTTTTTATACAATGATATTTTCCCTCATCCGTTATTGGTTCCTGTTCATATACTTTACATAGGAATTTCAGGACAAATGTTTCTTTCCCTCTATTTACCAGTCTTCATTTAAAAAGACTTCTCTATCATTCTCCAAAGTAAACCAGTTCTTAAAAAAAAAAAATCCATGAATGTATGGATTTAAGCATAGTGAATGCATTTTGATCTCTTGCAATCATTATCGTAATTCTGGCACTGCCTTGAGGGCAGTCCTGGTGCCTGGGCCGCACATTGATCCTGGTGCCCGGGCCGCCGAGTAACAGCACCGGGACTGGAGATGGTGTCTGTGCCCTTTACCCTGGCAGCACCGTCCATGACCCCTCCCTGGATGGCTCTGGGGAAAGTCCCTCCTGGTGGGACCCATTTCTGCTGCCTTCTGCCAGCTGGATCTCTGTCACTCTCTTTTCCTTCCCAGGTTTGGTCGGAAGAACGTGCTCTTTGTGACCATGGGCATGCAGACGGGCTTCAGCTTCCTACAGATCTTCTCGAAGAACTTTGAGATGTTTACTGTGCTGTTTGTCCTTGTGGGCATGGGCCAGATCTCCAACTACGTGGCAGCATTTGTCCTGGGTATGGCCATCAAGTTGGAGTTGAGTACTTGATCCTGTGTTTCACCATCACCCCACCACCCACTCTCTAGAGACGGCTGTGGTGTCCCTCAAGGGGAAGTGGTCTCTAGCAACACCAACCAGGGCTGTGTGCTGAATGCAGTTTGCCCAACCTTGAGTCCCCAGGAGCACGACAGCCAGAATGCTGAGTTCCAGATCTTTTCTGGTCTTGGAGATGTGCACCTTGGTCTCATTAGTATTCAGTAGCCATTTTACTAGAATTCACTCAAGATCATCCATGAAAAAAACAGGACCTTCCCAGAGCTGAGGTTGCTAAGGAAAGATAGAGACATGATATGAGGAGCAAGGGCCACGAATGGCAGGCTCACCAAGGAAGAAGGCTGCCTCTTCTGCAAAGCATTGTGTCCAGTGAAACTGGCGAGAACAAATTGATACGAAGGGGCTTGAGTCCCAGAGTTTTAATTCTGAATACACACTGTGGGGCTTTGGCTTGTTCTCACTGAAGAGTCACCAGTCTTACTGTCTGGAGGAATCTGACTCTAGCTTGTTGGTCTTTGGGCTCCTTGGGTGGTATGTTGAAAGGATTATTTCTTTCTCTTCACATCCAATAAAATAATCTTTTCTTAAAAATATTTCTTGGAGCCCGCATGGGTATCCTTCATGATGACTTCCCCTTTCATAAATTCTTCCTCACGGGAGGATTACATTTTGAGGCCTCACGTGGCATCTTTAGCATATGGCTTGGGGAAGTGATGCAGTTTGCAAGGCGGAACCGTCCCTGAGAAGCCTAAGCGGTCACAGGGGGGCACCCCAGCAGGTGGTCAGCCTGCAGCAGGTTCAGAATGCCATCCGTCCGTAGGGCATAGCTTCTTTAATTCCTATATGTTGAGAATTATACAAGAGAAGGTGAATAAGGAAATGACCTAAATTAAAGGACTAACATGCCTCCTCCCTTGTCACGAACAGGAACAGAAATTCTTGGCAAGTCAGTTCGTATCATATTCTCCACATTAGGAGTGTGCATATTTTACGCGTTTGGCTTCATGACGCTGCCACTGTTTGCCTACTTCATCAGAGACTGGCGGATGCTGCTGCTGGCGCTGACGGTGCCCGGGGTGCTGTGTGTGGCTCTCTGGTGGTGAGTGTCGCTTGTGCCCGCCCGCGGATGTCTACTGTTTGGCGTTCACTAGGGGGCAGCAGCAAGCCACAAATCCCCATTAGGGCTCCCAGAGACGGGAAGTATAAATTCTTTGTAAGTCATTTTAAGAATGTTTTCTCCACACTCAGAAGAACCAAAAAGAAAACAAAACGAAATCCCCAGACATCAACAGACTTGTTCTCAGTCCTGTGCTAGGCCAATCGAAGTGCAGGGAGAAGAAGTAGTAGTAAGTAAGAGATGATGGGGTCTAGCATGACCTTCAGGAAGTTATCAGACTGACAAGACAGCCTAGGCCCCTGTTCTGGCTGTGTGTTCCTGAGGCCTCATGCCACTGGAGGGAGAGCACTGGAAGTGAGGGTCCTCCGGGTGGCTACACAGAGGAAGCCAGGCTCCCTATGGGCCTCCAAGATAGAAGAGTTAGGCAGGCAGAGAGGAGGCCTTCCCTACCGAGAGAGGGAACACAGCAGAGGGACTGAGACAGGAATCGCACCTTGCAGGTAGGGTTGTTGAGATCACGGCTCTGCTCAGAGCTGAGAGCATTTCAGAGCATAATGGGAGAGGACACAGAGCACAGCATTGGGTCCTGGTCATGACCAAAGGACAGGGGCCATCGAGTGAGGTAAGATCCACAAAGTCTCAAAGTCCCAGCTGCTTTGAGAAATACAGGTAGGGGGTCTGACAGTTCACTTGGATGGCTCTGAGGTGGGGAGTGAGGAAAACTACAGGCTAAGAGGCCAGTGCAGAAGCTTCTGTGGATGCTGGGGCCAAGCAGGAGAGTACAGCGGGGCAGGGGCTGGGCTGGCCTGCGCCCACCACAGAAGCCAGGCTTCGGGAGCCCATCTTGTGCCTGTGTCTTCAGTGCCCAGCAGGTGGCACCACCACTCCAGAAATGGAGGTGGCCAGCCTGAAGGGGAATCCCAGCGTGGTGTGCAGGCCTCTCTAAATTTTGTGCACTTCAGGGTACTCAGAAGCTCACACTTTGGATCCTTAGTGGGTATGGTGTGAACCATATCTTTGCTTGGTCTGGAAACACCAGACATTCCCCAAACCCACATCTGGTTCTAAAACCGCATTTCCCACCTCTACATATGCTACACCTGGTCTGTTGGGCAGCATGGTCTCAGCGGGATGGCTCCTTGTACTTCCAGGTTCATCCCTGAGTCCCCCCGATGGCTCATCTCTCAGGGACGACTTAAAGAGGCAGAGGTGATCATCCGCAAGGCTGCCAAAATGAATGGGATCGTTGCACCTTCAACTATCTTCGAGTCAAGTGAGGTAAGCATTGCAAGGGAGCTGGTGGGAGGGTCTCGTGACCATGATGTTAGGGCAGCACCACGCAGGAGCCCAGCCCTGTCCCTGCCTGAGCCCCAGCTGCCCAAAGCAGGCCCTGTTAAAATTCACAAGTTGGGGAGAAGGCACCAACTGTCTAAATCTCTTCACCTTTCTCATGGGTTTTAAATTGTTATACTTTATGTAATTCTTTTCTAGGCAATCATATAGTTAAACCATTAATTTGAATAATGCATTGTCTGAGTAATTGGCCTTTCACGAAGTTGGCATTGTGGGAAATCATTGTTTCTTATGTCTTACGTAGTTTCTCATCTTAAAAGAAATATAGTATGTATTAGGAAGCAGAGGTAGGTTTGGAGTTAGAAATGTTCAGTCTCCTTCCACTCACCAGTCGTTAGTTGTTGCATGTCCTCTTGGACCCAGGCCCTTCTTGATATCCGCCCCTTCCCCCTACCCCACCCCTCTTGCAAACCCTGTTCTCATGCACCATGAGTAATTTCCTGGCTCTGCCTGATTCCTGGGTCTTGCTTCTCCTTCCTGTTCCCTCTCCCTCCACCCTCTGCAGCAGGCAGTTTTCCTTAGTCTCATGACTACCACAAGAGGTTAGAAGTTGTAATTGCTGGCTGAAGGGCTTCTGGAATGTGTCTCTGATCTGCTGGGAACAGCCACCAACAGTCACACTGAAGTGTCTGCAGAAGGAACATGAGAGACGCCTGGGACTCGGGATGCAGACCCAGGGCTTAGGAAAGGGAGACCAGTTACTACAGGCATCAGAGAGCTGCTGGCTTGGGCCCTGCTGGCCTCACAGTTAAGTGCTGGCCCAGCAACAGCTCCCACTGAGCGTGTATTGGAAGGGGCTCTAAAGCACAGACATCAGGGTGAGAGGAGATGGCAGGGAGGGCTTTTAAGTGTGGAGCCTTGATGGCTTTTCAGTGGGGGGGGTCAGTCTGGGTGAACCCAGAACCCCACTGGCATCTTTGAGGAAATGAGGCTATTTCGGGGGCTCCATTAAGTCAAAAGCTGACCTCTTGTTGAACTGCTAACTCGAGAAAAACAAACTCCAAAGCTGGGTTTGCTTAAGAAAGCAACATCACTGTGTTTAGACGTGTGGTTTATTAATGTTCTTGGCTGTGCCAAATTTCATAGGAAGTTAACTCTGGGTGAAGCTGAGGTCAATTTTCCTGTTTTTCTATCTGAAATTTTTTTCCTTGGAAGTAGACCAGTAACTACATGGTATGAGGACTCAAAACATTAATTCTTTTAAAATATCAGATCAATAAACTACACAGCTAGTTTCTCTCTCTGACCTAGAGGGCAGGGAGCCAGCCTTGGGAAGGAATGCTCAGAGGCCTCCCTGGAATGTGGCCACTGATGGAGGCTGGAGGTGGGGCCAAGAGGGAGCTGTCAGCTTGGGCCTCACCTTGGCTGCATCCCCTGAGGGACCAGTCACCTACTTTTCCTCCTTATTCTCCTTCACTAATGGGTCATTGACAAGGCCTAGGGAGGCCTTTCACAGCTCAAGATACATTCACCGTACTTACTTTTCTTTTCAAGAAAGAAACAAAACACTCGCCAACTCAGAGATGCAGGGTTTTGGGTATATTATTGGATCCCCGAGTCTCCAGCCTCTCCCCCCCTTGCCCTTATTGTATCGCTCATGCAGCTGCAAGACCTGAGTTCTGAGAAGCAGCAGTCCCACAGCATTCTGGATCTGCTTCGAACCCGGAATATCCGAATGGTCACCGTCATGTCCATAATTCTGTGGTGCGTAAGTGAGACCTACCTGAAGCTTCCAGACAAAGCGTCTGGCAGTGACTTTCATTTGCAGATGTGTCTCAGACCAAAACTGAAAGCCTTTGTCATCAAAAGGTAGAAAGGATCTGCCTTGCAATGAAGGAAGTGGGCATATCATAATCTGAGCTTGACAGAATCTCAGAAAAAGCATGAAATCTGTTGGGGGGATTTGGGGGAAGCTGTGGAGTCTTCGGGGAATCCCTGCAGGTCCTGAGGCAGATCCTTGGTCACTGTGGTCCCTATTTTGTTTCTGTCACCTGTGCCTCAGACAGTGACTGAAGAAGACAGGGGAAGCCTTTAAGAAGGATCTAAGGGAAACCGTTATGTCCTTTACATTACACAGACTGCTAAGTAGTCTGGAAATGTGGAAGCAGGACATCTTCCCTCTGGGATGTTCAGAGACTGCCCTGGAGGCAGGGCCATGGCCTAGATGGCCTCCTCAGGCTCCTTCTAATGAGGCATTTCTCCAAGTGTGTCAAGAGGGCATTTGTGAGTTACCAGAGAGGGGGACACAGCCTAGTGCCTCAGTAGCATTTGTTCAGTGGCTAGACCCTTGGGATTTTGGAATACCTGAGCCTGCTGGGTGACAAAGGCAGACTTCATCTCTGGGATTCTGGAATACCTGAGCTTGCTGGGTGACAAAGGCAGACTTCATCTCCAAGTCCCTATTACTAGAGTCATCTAGCTTTGGGACAGCCAGCTCTTCGGCTCCCTGGAGGGGTACTGTGAATCACCCATTTCCAACTAATGGCCCAGGATCCCTCAGGGCAGTGCACCACCCTTCTGTTGGCCTCAGACAGGACCAGCATTCAGCCTGCACCACAGACTGGCAAGCCTGCGATGAGTCACCTCTTCTGTGGTTCACCCAGGTGCTTCTCTAGTTCTGGATTCCCCAGGGACTCCTGGACAGTCCCTTTTCCCTGAATGGTAGCAGCTGTGGTTTCAACATGCAGATGAGTTAAAAGCCTTCTAATCCATAAAGGTCTGGTTTGCCAAAGAGTGCTGGTCATCAGCAGAGAGAGTGCGAACTAGGGATAGGGTCCAGGCCTGGGACGCCGGGGAGCACGCAGAGGAGAGACGACGTGGCCCGCCATTGGGAGTTCCTCCTCTTCTCCACGAGGACAGTGGGGTTGGGGTCTGCCGCCTCTGTCCAGCCTCCTCCTGGCTGGATGCCACAGACGGAAGGTCTGCTGGGGAGATCTTTCTCCAAATGTTTGACCTAATGATTGTTCCTTACGTTATCCTATCCCTCCAGTCCTGTCACACCCCACTCGATACCGGCCTCTCTGCTCATTCCCTCCCTCCTTCTGCAGTTGCTGGATTTGGGGAGGGTCAGAAGGGAGGGAAGTAGCTTTTGTAGGTACTTCAGCTCAGGGTTTTTAAAGCCAAAAGGCGGGTTGGAGGCTCTTATTGGGTTTTGGGCGGTGTGGGGGGGGTGGAGTTCAACAAAGTAAATCTGTCTAAACTATATAAGCCTTTTTGCTGGGACACTCTGTTGGGAATACTCTGATATTGCTCTGGCCCAACATGGGGTTAGGAAAAATTCTTTTGTCCTAAGAAGACTCGGGGTTAAACCTGCTGTCCTCCTGGTAAGGATAGTTTTGAATTTCCTGCAATAATTGTATTTTTAAAGTTGTTCCGATTGGGAGGCACGTGGCTACTGCTTCTCCAGCTTTGCCGCCCTGCACTCTGTTTCAGGATGACCATATCAGTGGGCTATTTCGGGCTCTCCCTCGACACTCCGAACTTGCACGGGGACATCTATGTGAACTGCTTCCTTTCGGCAGTGGTTGAAGTCCCAGCGTATGTGCTGGCCTGGCTGCTGCTGCAGCACCTGCCCCGGCGCTATTCCATGGCCACAGCCCTCTTCCTGGGTGGCAGCGTTCTCCTCTTCGTGCAGCTGGTGCCCCCAGGTAGGCACCCTGTGCGTCTGTGGTCCGGGGTTTTCGCTGAGTCACTCATCCTCTACCAGGCTGTCTCCCCCAGTTCATAAAGCAAAGAAAATCATGCTATGACAGCTCACTTGAGTATCTGCATCCTTCACCAAAAAAATCAAGAGACAGTGTCTCCTGGGACCAGACACTGGTCATGGCCGGGGCTTTGGGGGAGTGGTGAGAGCAGCCATATAGGGCTGGTGGTTAATGGTACTCTCTGCCCAAGTTAATGAGTGCATATGTGTTTTTCTCTGCAGAGTAAGGGGGAGGAAAGAGAGCCAAACCCATGGCTTTTTAACCTGGCACTATTTTAGTCATTTATTTATTCAACGAGTAGCTCCGGAGTGCCTCTCTGGGCTAGGCACTGTGTTTAGGGCATGAAGTAATGACGCAGAAGTAAACGAGTCGGGCAGATCCCCAGGCCCTCCTGGAGCTCACACTCTAGTTGAGAAGATAGCAGACAAGTAAATAAAATGCTTACTATGGTATGGACTGGGTTACCTTTTATCATAACAATAAAGGACGGTGGAGAACAAGTTTCTATAGAGTGGTCATGGACAGTGGCCCTGAAGAGGGGGCAGTCGAGCAGAAACGTAGGTGAAATAAGAAGCAGAGAGCCTGAGGAGGGCAGAACCCTGGAGTGTGTGAGGAAGAAGAGGGAGCTGGAAGAGACAAAGGGAGGGTCCGGGAATGGTTCTCACAGGCCATTAGCTGGATTTTATTTTCATTTTTTTTTAAAGATTTTATTTATTTATTTGACAGAGACAGAGACAGCCAGCGAGAGAGGGAACACAAGCAGGGGGAGTGGGAGAGGAAGAAGCAGGCTCACAGCAGAGGAGCCTGATGTGGGGCTCGATCCCATAACGCCGGGATCACGCCCTGAGCCGAAGGCAGACGCTTAACCGCTCTGCCACCCAGGCGCCCCGGATTTTATTTTTTAAACTGTCTTGGTGTCCCACAGATGGGCAGGAGGTAGCCCTTTTCCACAATTCATTGAACAGTTTGTGGACCCTCCTATTCCACCGTGGTGCCCAGAGTTATCAGTGTACCTCTGGATTTGGGGGTCTCTGGGGATTGTGTGTGGGTCCCTCAACCTGGCAGCACTCTGCACAGGAACAGCCCCACTGCAGCCTGGCAGGGGAGTCCATCAGGGTACACACATAGAGGTTCACCCCAGAGCCCAGGGTGACCCATGGGCCACTCAGAGTCTCGCCACTGGCACGGCAAGCAGGGTAGTTCGGAGGATCATTCCTGGGGGTCTGCTGGCCTTTGAATTGTTGAGGTCTAAGTAGAGGGACACTCCCATTCATCCACAGGTCCTTCATTAATTCCACTGTGCATGCGGAGTGTGGTTCTGGGGTGCCACCTGACCCCTTGACAGGCATGTCTTTAATGAGTTGTGGACTGGAGCAGCTTTACTTGGGCTGTTGAGGGGCTCACCTCGGTGGTCTGTAGGCTAAGAAGAGCGGGTCCTCACACAGCTACAGGTCCCAGCCTCCTCTCAGTAATTAACTTGGAGGGACGTCTTGGCTACAGCCACTTAGCCCACAGCAGGACATCAGAGAAACTGTCCCCCACATCCCAAAAAGGAGAAAGTATGTTTGCTTCGAGCGCCCCCTGGTAGCAGCATAGTGTGAGCTGGTGCCTTCCACTCTCTTCCCTTTCCCTCCAGGTCTGTATTACTTGGCCACCATCCTGGTGATGGTGGGCAAGTTTGGAGTCACTGCTGCCTTCTCCATGGTGTACGTGTACACGGCCGAGCTGTACCCCACCGTGGTCAGAAACATGGGTGTGGGAGTCAGCTCCACAGCATCCCGCCTGGGGAGCATCCTGTCTCCCTACTTCGTTTACCTCGGTGAGTGCCGTGAGCCGAGGGCACTTAGGAGGTAGGGTGCAAGCACTGAAGGCCCTTAACGTGAGCCATGGAGGGTCGTTAACAGCAAAGCTGGCACCCACAGCAAATGGGATCTGTCCAGGACCAGACCTGTGCCTGGAGAAAGCATGTGTCCAGGCATCCTGTGGAGGACGCTATCACTTGTACGTGGAAGACAACTTATAGACTAGCTGGAAATCAGTGAGATAAGCCAGCAGAGAGTTTTATTTCTGTTTTAGCCATCCCAGGCCTTCCGTCAGAGTACGGTTTCCTTATCCTAAGAAACTGCCTGGTGGTGGCAGGAGCCCATGTACTTAATTGGAGAAATTTCTTCTTGGAATCAGAGTATAAAAAGAACATGGAGGGAAAGATGGTCATTCAAGAGGTCTGATGGGCTGAGAATTATTGTCATTTGGAGCCCTTTGGTTTTATACTGTGTATAGATCTGCCTTGTGCCTTTTTTTTTTTAAGATTTTATTTATTTACTTATTTTTATTTATTTATTTATTTGAGAGAGAGCGAGAGTGCAAAGCAGGGGGAGCAGCAAGCAGAGGGAGAGGGAGAAGCAGGTTCCCCACTGAGTAGGGAGCCCAGTACAGGGTTCGATCCCAGGACCCTAGGATCATGACCTGAGCCGAAGGCAGACACTTAACCAACTGAGCCACCCAGGTGCCCCTGCCTTGTGGCATTTTTATGTAGTGGAGCACCGATTTATTCTTCCTTGAAATTGTTTTCTCGGGGCAGCTTCTGTTCCCTGGCACATCCCCTTACCGGCACATCTTTGGGGTGGGTTGGCAGCCACCTTGAAAGTACCCAGAACATGTTGTGAACATACGACATGGATCTGACAAGCAGAAACACCTTGTCTGGCCTAAAGGCAAACTGAGCAAGTTGTGACCCATGTGGAGAGGTGGAGGAGTTATTCCTGTGCCTGGATGAGAACTTGAGTTCCGTGGAAACCCAGCATTGGGAAATAGGACCAGTAATCACGGCTCAGTCCCCTCCTCGTGGTATGCATCTCTTCCGTGCACCATGAGGTGCTGCTGGACCTCTGGGCACCTCTGTGCCAGCTCGGTTCTGAGACTTGTCCCAGTGCCAGATTCCAGTCTGGCAGCTCAGACTGTGGAAGGTGCAGAGGCCTAGGAGGCATGTGGCTCCCTTTAGAGTCCTGGGAGCACAGAGGGAGGGAGACCAAGTCTGACCGCATCCCTGGCATGGGGTTCTGTCTACTTTGCTATAGGTGCCTATGACCGCTTCCTGCCCTACATTCTCATGGGAAGTCTGACCATCCTGACAGCCATTCTCACCTTGTTCCTCCCAGAGAGCTTTGGCACTCCCCTCCCGGACACCATTGACCAGATGCTAAGGGTCAAAGGGTAAGGTTGTCTGGGTTGCAGTGTTGATGCACTGAGTCTGGGCCTGGCTAAGAATTCCCCACAAACTCTCACAGACACCGTGGACTAGTTTAGTCATCAGAGGGTCAGAAATGACAAGGTGCTTACAGACCGTCCTGTCTGGTCTGACCCAGACCACCTTGTCACCATGTATTTCTCAATATGGCAGCTCTGGGACAGCAGAGACCAGGAGAAGCCTTTCAGAATCTGCTATAAGACTTTTCTTCCCCTTAGTGAGATAACCTCAGGTCTGGGTTTTGTTTGTCTGCTTAGAGACCGGTAGACATCTTTTTAAAGATTTGTTACTAACATTGCTTTTGCTTGTTTTCATAGAATAAAATACAGGCAAACTCCAGGCCACACAAGGATGTTAAAAGATGGCGAAGAAAGCTCCACAGTCCTTAAAAGCACAGCCTTATAACACAACCTCCAGTGCATGAGAAGGTGAGGAGGGAAGACCGTGTCTTGTCAGAAGCTGCTTGTGTAGACACCGAGTACTTCAGCGGGGGAGGTCTTTGCTGTTCATCCTGCTGCCCCTGTGTCCGACCTGCTTCTGGCTGGACAGCCGAACTCAGAGGCTGCCTCTGGTCCTGGCACACAACTCTCCCTCTAGACGGACAACTTGAGATACGTCCTAACGTACGGACTTGGCGGATGGTGGGTGGGCGCTTCCTAAGAAGTTAACTATTCACCAGGACGTGTGGGACCTGGCAGAATAGGAGAGGCACCTGCTAAATTTACATGTTAATTTCACACCTCCCAAAAAGGACGGGAGGTCGCATCTCCCCGCCTAACATTCTCCCCATTTCCCTGTCATGGTGCACTTTAGAGGAAAGAAAGGATCGCACAGGGAGTTTGATTTCTCACACTTTTTTAGTCACAGGGCACATTAACTGGGATTGTTGCTTCCCCAGGCAGGGGAGCACAGACCTGGGGAAACCTAAAGGTGATGACTGTGGAGGGAACTGATCAGGTTTAGAACAAGGGCAAGTGTATTGAATGTGAGCCCTTGTACCACTCGGTGTGACTACTGGGCAGACTTGTTTACATCTGATCCAAGCACTGGGCCTGTCCAGGCCCATATGAGATGCATTGCTGAGTCTCGACCTCTTCTTGTTTTCCACTGCGGTGTAAATCAAATTTAGTTACTGTGGTTTCTGATGTGTGGTTTGAAGGAAGTCGATCAGTGAGAAAGAGAGACAAGCAGACTCATCTCTTCTCTCAAAACTATAAAGTAAAATTTGTGTTTTGTTTGTTGTTTGTCTTTTTCTGCTTAAGTTATTTGCGCTTCAGAATAGACTTAGAAAGGGCAGGTTCCCAGCCTGCTGGTTTTTGTGTTTTTCAACCCAGAATCCCTCTGGCGAAGGTGTGCGGTGGCCGTTCGTGCAAGGCCTTATCAGCCTTCACCACAAGCACCTTCTCTGAGTGCCAACAATGACGTCATTATATGTGTTCCTTTTGTGATACCTAATCATGGGAAAAAATTACAAAGAAGAAAGTCAAATTGTATTCACAGTCTTTCAGCGTTGCTCACTTCAGTCACATCACACTGGGAGATATTTTGTGTTCGGTGTAACTGTCTTTTATGATTGTTACCATGGTACTCCTAAAGCATATGCTTCACCTGGATAAAAACCATATTTTTGTGAAGGCTCCTGAAGTGCCTTGGGAAATGAGGATGTTTTAATAAATAAAATGATTTTTTAAATAATAGCAACTGCCTACCCCCTTTATTTCCACAATTTGGTGAGTCAGGCCACACCATCGCCTGACTTTTGTCTGTGTCAGCTTGGGCTGATTCTCGCCGTGAGTGCTGATTAGTGCCTAAGGCTTAGACTTAATCGTTGTGTGCTAGAAACCCTCACTCCATTACTGGACTGTGGACAGAGCCAGGTTCTAACACAAGTGTCTTAGCCTGGGTTCCCCTGAAAGCAGGGCCTCAGACCAGCACTGCTGTGCGCTTAGGTAGTATATTTGGGAACAGGATTCCGGGAAGCAGGAATAAGGATGGGGGAGGAAACAAGGAGAGAAGGAGACCCAACACAAGGATGTGCTGTCAGTGCCATGGGCACTGCTGCCGCCAGCCAGAACTTTCGAGGAACCTTCTGCAGTGTATCTCAACACCATCCGATCTGCCTCTTGGATAAAAGGGGGAAGCATTTATATGTTGGCCCCCCCTTTCCCCATTTATCAGAGGCAGCCCCACAGGAGTCTGGTCCCCACATTTCCAGGTTGCACCTGTGTGAGTTCCGAGCAGGGTCTTCCCTCTGGGTAGAAAGCAAGAGGTGATCTGTCACAGACCCGAGGTGAGGCACTGTCAGGTTGCGTGTCAGGGGACATGGTCAAAGCTTGTGTGAACTGGTCACTGCAACAGTGGCTGGAGTAAGTGGTGGGACTGGGAAGACTGTGGTTTGGACACAGTCCACAACAGATGTATATATAAAATGTGCCACAGGGCGATTTGAGCTAGAACATACAGACAGACTTGGGTAAAAAGCTCCAGTGTTGGACAGATAAGTCAAAAGGCCTGTTGCATAATATAACATGCAACATCAAACTTCGGTGGGAAGGAAGGAAGCTCATCTTCTGTAACCCTATTGGCTTCTCCACTCTCCTCAGACCTGATTTTGTGCCAGGTTCCTGATTAACTGCCTTCACTGTGATTCCAAAATATACATTATGGTCCTGCCTGCCCTTTCTCCTGTTGCATGAACGAACAGTTTCTGAGTTTTCTCTCTTAACGTCAGTGCTACTGATGCCAATCATTTGTGTCCTTCTGGGAGCCAAAAACCATAATGACCTGAACGCTTAGAGCTCTTCTTTTGGCAAGGCAATAGCCCATGTCAGTGCTTCTGGGGCTGAGCCAAGTATCTGAAAATCCAAGCCCTCTGCCTGGGCCTGTTGGACCTGTTTCTGTCAGAGTCATGGCTTGGTAACCAAGTTCTCCTGATCAGGAATCTCCTCTTGGGGAGAGAGGGGAGCATAACCTGTAGTCGCAGGGGGAGTTGGTGCTCGGTTAATACCGGTAAGAATGAGAAACCAGGATACCCACAGAAGTACAAAGGGCAAAGCAAATGAAGTGAAGGAACAATTCAGATTTAAAAAATACTTAGTGTTCTGCCACAGATAAAGATGAAAGCAAGAGTATACCCTATGATCTTTCCTATTCCTGGCAACTAGTTCCTCTCTCCCTCAGAGTTCCCTAAACATTCTCATGAATTCCAGAAGGGCTGGTGTTTGCCAAAGAGAATTACTCTACTTAACACCTAGTTTAAGCGATGATGAATGAGTTGGGCAGAGGGCCCTGTTCTCTGTCAAGTGGTAAGTAGCCCAACAAATCTTTCCCCTAGGAGTTTATCATCCAATTGCTTTTCTTAAACGGCTTTTAGGCTGACAGAAGCTGGACGCAACCCAATATTAGCAATACCTTATGTTGTGTGTGCCATTGCTGTACAAGCAATTTGGAAAAATACAGGCCTATCTTGTTTTATTGCACTTCACTTTTTTGTGCCTTTTTACAAATTGAAGTTTCAAGATGTCAGCAGAGGAAGTCACGGCGGATATAATAGAAAGAGCAAGAGAACTAGAATTAGGCGTGGAAGCCGAAGGCAGAACTTGAATGGATGAGGAGTTGCTTCCTGTGGATGAGAAGAGAACGTGGATTCCTGAGACAGAATCTACTCCTGGTGGAGATGCTGTGACGATTGTTGAAATGACAACAAAAGGGATTTGGAATACAGTTTAAACTTAGTTGATAAAGCAGCAGTAGGGTTTGAGAGGGTTGACTCCAATTTCAAAAGAAGTTCTATAGTGGATGAAATGCTATCAAACAGCACCACATGCTACAGAGAGAGAGAGTATGGAAAGGAAAAGGGATTTAATGCAGCAGACTTCATTGCTGTCCTATTTCAAGAAATTGCCACAGGCCCCCAACCTATAGCAACCTCCATACTGATCAGTCGGCTGTTACCAACATCGAGCAGGGCCCTCTGCCAACAAAAAGATTACCACTGGCTAAAAGCTCAAATGATGGTTAGCATTTTTTTTTAACAACAAAGCATTTTTAAATTAAGGTGTGCACACTGGATTTTTACATATAATTCTATTGCACACTTAATAGACTATAGCGTAAACATAATTTTTATATGCACTAAGGAACCAAAAAGTTCATCTGACTTGCTTTTTTTGGTGATATTTGCTTTATTGCAGGGGTCTGGAGGGAGCCTGCCGTATCTCCAAGTATGCCTATTCACCTATCGGCTCATTTGATCCTTACACAAATCCCATGGGATCGATAGAGGATCCCCAGAATGACAGAGTCAGAGGTTCCTCAGCAGAAGGCACATGCCTTCCTGGAGTCTCAGATGGTCCCACCCTGGAAGGTCTCACCTTGGGAGGAAGGGGCTTAACTGAAGAACAGTTGTGCAAGAAGCTGCCAGAGGCACTAGAACATCATCTTTCTGCTGGGCCATCCAGAGCGCGGCAGTCAGGCACCTGACTGGCTCTTTTTACCTCAGGAGAAGTCTCACATGAGAAACTCTTCTCACGACTGCGTAGGGGTGTGGGCATACACCGTACACATCAAGGACATGGTGCTACGTGCATGCAGTGGTATGAGTACTTCACAGAGCCAGTCTCCTGAGGAGATCTGAAATATTCAATTATCATGTAACCTTTGACCAGTTTTGAAAATTCCAAATGTCCTCATAGAACTATGTTTCCTTATACCAATCAAATAAGTATAAAAAGGTACAAACCTATAAAATGTTTTCACCAACATTAATCCAACAAGCTGGCAGCATGATGTAAAACATACACTTTAAAAATTGGTGAAAGGGGGCGCCTGGGTGGCACAGCGGTTAAGCGCCTGCCTTCGGCTCAGGGCGTGATCCTGGCGTTATGGGATCGAGCCCCATCAGGCTCCTCCACTATGAGCCTGCTTCTTCCTCTCCCACTCCCCCTGCTTGTGTTCCCTCTCTCACTGACTGTCTCTATCTCTGTCGAATAAATAAATAAAATCTTTAAAAAAAAATAAAAATAAAAATAAAAAAATAAAAATTGGTGAAAGGAAAGAATATTCTAACACTGTACGTTAGAACAGTCTATGTACATTCTAGCAATGTAATACAACTTAATAACCCCTAAACTCTTTAACCATAATAAAAAGTCTTGAACAACTGGAACAATCTTCCTAATAATCCCCAATCTGGGCAACGGCGGACTGGATGAAGGCCTCTATCTACTTCCCTCTTCAAAGATTTTTGGAAACTGCTATAGAAAATGAATAGATCGAATGGAGAAAATGGACAATGGGGCTAATCACTGAAAGAAGTGAGACCTGCCCTATAAGAAAGGTCCAAGAGAGTCCTTTAGGCTGAAATGAAAGGATACTTCATGTGGAGCCCAACTCCACACGAAGGAATAAAGCACATGGATAAAGGGAAACAACCTAAATAAATATAAAAGACAGTTAATTAATGAAAGTGAGGAAATTGGGGTGCCTAGGTGACTCAGCCGTTAAGCGTCTGCCTTCTGCTTAGGTCATGATCCCAGGGTCCTGGGATCGAGCCCTGCATCACGCTCCCTGCTTGGCAGGAAGCCTACTTCTCCCTCTCACACTCGCCTTGCTTGTGTTCCCTCTCTCGCTGTCTCTCTCCATCAAATAAATAAATAAAATCTTTAAAAAAAAAAAAGGAAAAAAAAAAAAGAAAGGAAATTACTGCCAATCTTACAGAAATAATAAGAATTACAAGAGAACACTATAAACAAGTATGTGCCAACAAATTATACAACCTAGAGGAACTGGACAAATTCCTAGAAACACAAAAATTACCAAAACGGACTCAAGAAGAAATAGAAAATCTGAACAGATGTTAAGTAGAGAGATTAAAATTATCATCAAAAACCACCCAAAAAAGAAAAGCCCACAACCAGATGACTACACTGGTGAATCTACCAAACATTTAAAGAAGAATTAATACCAGTCCTTCTCAAATTCTTTGCACAAATAAAAAAGGAGAAAACACTTCCTGACTCATTCTGTGAGGCCAGCATTACCCTGAGACCAAATCCAGACAAAGACATCAAAAGAAAGGGAAACATAGATCAATATCTCTTAGGAACATAGATGTGAAATATTCCATAAAATACTAGCAACCCAAATCCAGCAGCATACTAAGAGGATTTATATTGTGACCTAGCAGGATTTATCCCAGGAACACAACTGTAGTTCAATTTTAAAATATTAATAATGTAATACAACACATGAATCGAATGAGTTTAAATAAAGATTCTATCAGTTGATGCAGAAAAACATTTTATAATATTCAACACACTTCATGATAAAAAACAGTCAATGAACTAGAAATAGAAGGGAACTTCCTCAACATGATAAATGACACCTATGAAAACACTACAGTTAACGTTATACTCAATGTTGAAACTGAAACTCACCCCCTAAGACCAGTAACAAGACAGGATGCCACTTGCCACTTCTGAAACTATGCTGGAAGTTCTGGCCATAGCAATTAGGCAAGAAAAAGAAATAAAAGGTATCCAAGTTGAGAATTAAGAAGTAAAGCTACAGTAATCAAAACAGGGTGGTACTGGCAGAATGACAGATACAGAGATCAATGAAACAGAATACAGTCCAGAAGTAAACCTTCACAGATATGGTCAAAAAAGGTGATTTTTCAAAAAAGATGCCAAGACCATTCAAGGGGAAAGGACAGTCTTTTCATCAATGATGCTTGGAAAACTGGATGTCCACATATAAAATAATGAAGTTGGACCCTTATACCATATGCAAAAATTAACTCAAAATAAATCAAAAACTAAACACAAGAGCTAAAATCCTAATACTTTTTAGAAGAAAACAGAGAGGAGGAAGTTTCATTGGATTTAGCAGTGACTTCTTGTATATGACACCAAAAGCACCGGCAACAAAAGAAAAAAAAATAAATTGGACCTCATCGAAATTAAAAACCTTTCTTATATGTCTGTATCTCAATAAAGCTGGGGGAAAATGAAAAACTTTTGTGCATCACAGGACACTATCAAGAGTGGAAAGGCACCCCAGAGAACGGGAGAAATCATTTCTCTACTAAGGCATTAATATCCAAAATATATAAAGTATTCCCACAGCCCAATAATGTAAAAAAAGAAAAAATGGGCAAAGGACTTAAGTAGACATATCTCCCAACAAGATATATAAATAGCCAACATGCACATGAAAAGAAGTGCCATTCATTAGGGAGATACAAAACAAAATTACAATAAGAGATCACCTCGTACTCATTAGGATGGCTGTTGTTAAAAAGAAAAACAGAAAAAAAGCAAGTATTGGTGAGGATGTGGAGAAATTCAAACACCTGTGCACTGCTGGTGGGAATGTAAAATGGGGCAGATATTATGGAAAACAGTATGACATTTCCTCAAAAGAAAAATCAAACATAGAATTATCATATGATCCAGCAATTCCACTTCTAGGTATATAACCAAATGAATTGAAAGCAGGGACTCAAACATTTGTATGCCTATGTTCATAGCAGCATTATCTACCGTAGATTAAAGGTGGAAACAACCCAAGTGTCCATCAGTGGACGGGTAGATAAACAAACTGTAGTATGTACATACAATGGAATACTATTCAACCCTAAAAAAGGAGACTGATACATGCTGCAACATGGAAGAATAATGGTTACCAGGAGCTGAGAGGAAGAGGTAATAGGAGTGACTGTTTCGTGGGTACGGAGATTCAGTTTGAGATGATGAAAACATTCTGGAGATGGATGGTGGTGTTGACCACCCAACAATGTGAGTGTATTTAATGCCGATGAGTTGTACACCAAAAAATGGTTAAAATGATCAATTTTATGTCACATATATTTTACCACAGTACTTAATTTTTTTTTAAGATTTTATTTCTTTATTCGACAGAGATAGAGACAGCCAGTGAGAGAGGGAACACAAGCAGGGGGAGTGGGAGAGGAAGAAGCAGGCTCATAGTGGAGGAGCCCGAAGTGGGGCTCGATCCCGTAACGCCGGGATCACGCCCTGAGCCGAAGGCAGACGCTTTAACCGCTATGCCACCCAGGCGCCCCAACACAGTACTTAACTTTTTAAAAGAATTGTTCACGAATAATGGCAATAAAAATTCTCAAGTACTTGATTCAAATAGTAAGGTACCCATGAATCCTTTTTGAGAGAAACTATTTAAAAATGCAGTGTAAGCCCCTAATAACTGAATCCATTTGCAATTCATATAACAAAGAGCTAATTTACCTAATATAAAAAAGTCTCCTACAAATAAACAAGAAAAAATCATCAACCCCAAATGAAAAAATGGAAAAGAGGTATAAACAATATATAAAGGCTGAAATAGAAATGACTTTTAAACATATGAAAAGATCCTGCACTTCACTCCTAATAAGAGAAATACAGATGAAAACAATACTGCGATATCATTTTCACCTACCCATCCATCCTCCTCTCTGTATAAATACAATGAAAAATGTATAGAATATTTTTCTAATATTAATAGCAATACTTTTTAGATGGTAAGATTTGGGGGAGCTTTTAGGGCATTTATTGTACTTTCTATAGTGTTTGTGTTCCTTACAATGAGCGCATATATGTTTTGAAGTGGTTTTAGTTAAAAAATAAAACTGGAAGTAAGTATGTAAGATGACAATAAAGATGAATTCTTCTGTGTATTTTTCAGTATTTTTAAATGCTCCCCCAACCCTCTCCCAAACCTTCACATATTTTTAATTATGATCCCTGCTATAACACATCCCAGTTTTACATTTTTCCTTGACACTCCTGCCACCCACCATCCTTCATCTCTGATTTCCCAATCGTACCCATGTTCAAGTTCACCTCAAGCACACCCTCTTCCTGGGAAGCACTGTGGTGCATACAAGTGCCCACACCTGGAGCAGGTATGTGGTCCGACAGGTCCAAAAGTAGCTTACTAGCTCTATAACTTCAGGTAAGTCATTTAATCTTTCTGAGACTCAGTTTCCTCGTCTATAAAATAAATCACTTAACCCACTGGGGTATTAGAGATTTTATTTTTTGTGTAATCTCTACATCCAACGTGGGGCTCGAACACACAACCCTGAGATCAAGAGTCACACTCCACTGACTGAGCCAGCCAGGCTCCCCTCACTAGGGTTTTAAAAGGATTAAATTAGCATGTAAAGTCCTTAACAGTACTAAATTTGTGTTGACAATAATATTGCTGTCCCTCCGGACCTCCCTAAGGCAATTATTAACTCTACAAATAATTAGTCCTTATTATGTTCTGTTCGGTTCCATCAGGGAAATTGTAACTACCTTCGGGAGAAATCCTTTTACTCATTCATCCCTTAATGAAAGCCAGAGCCCTCAGGAAAACATCCTTCACAATGCCCACACCTCCTCCTTTCTCTTTTTTAGTCCAAGCAGGCCGATGGTATCTAGGCTTCTTGTAAACTCACCTACTCTTAGCCTCCACACTTCACAGTGAGATGGGTATGAGCTGTCTGGGGTCTGCAACTAGTGAAAGAAATGTTGTCTGACTTATGAGAGAGGTCAGTGTTCAAACAGTAGTCATGATGTGGTCCAGGCCTGATTTAGGAGGATGGACCGATGTGGGACTTGAACGTACCTGCCCACTCACGGGTGATTCACTTGGACAGGCTGCTGAGGACCGTGATCTGCATGACAGGGCCCTCCTCTGCCAGCCTCTCAAAGGACACCTTGCTCAGGGAGACACATGTTAAAACAAGAGTGCCTTTTGGAGTACTAGCTTCTTTTCCCCCACAGAAAGACAGATTTCCATCTGGGTTGCCAAATATGTAGTCTTTTCCTTTAGGGACACTTATGAGAGACTACTCCTTTTCCACGGGAAACCAAGGCCACCCAAAACAAAATCACTTACCTTTGTTCAAGAACAATTGCTCACTCATTGTCTATTTGTTTACTTTTTCCTCCTCGAGAAAGTTAAAGGATATTTTTTCTATTGGTAGGTTGTATTTTTCTAGAGGCAAACAGCTTTAGTTCTGAGTTCTAAACTGAGGTTTGGAGATTGTCTGTGGAACAAACACTTTACAAAGA
Source organism: Ailuropoda melanoleuca (assembly GCF_002007445.2). Lineage (NCBI taxonomy): Eukaryota > Metazoa > Chordata > Mammalia > Carnivora > Ursidae > Ailuropoda > Ailuropoda melanoleuca. Next base: position 21,503,624 of record NC_048220.1, read on the forward strand.
AGACCAGACACCAGCTCACACAGAGGACATAGCTGATGGTTTCGTAGCAAAGCACAAACACACCTTATGAGTGGGAAGGTGGACATGAGATTCCCTGCCCACCTGACACCTCACCCAAGATGTGCAGAATCAAAGTCCTGCAAAATGTGATCCTTTCCCAACATTCTCCAGCTCACTAAAGGGCACCGTTGTGTCGGGTCAGGTCCTCTTCGAGCATATGCCAAGATGGAAACAAACATGCAGGAGTTATTGAAGAAAATGCTCCTAAGCGTAAAGGGGAGAAGGAGCAAGAATAGGCAGAGAGAGACTCAGATCACGATGCAGATCTGTCCCCTCTGGAAAAGGACAGGGAAGGGAAGAGAACTGGGCAGGAAGAGCTTCAGACTGCAGGTTAGTTCTGAGAAATTGTTGAGCACACTGTCGGGAAGCTCCACGGTACCCACAGCCTGTTAGCCGAGTCCCAGCTCGGGCAGAAATGGCCTGGCTCTGGTACCCCTTACTGAGTTCGTTAATGTGTCTGGGAGCAACCCGAGCTGTGCATAGCCTTGTGTGTTTGCTGCCGCAAATCGAAAGGGTTGGCAGCTGGTGGCTCTTAGCTCCGTTCTTTGTAGAAGATTCTCTTGAAGAGTGATCTGAGTAGCTACACATTTGCCACAATCATTCATTCAATTATGCAACCTGGGAGTCATGCCTGATATCTTCTTCTCCCTTATCTTTAAGACCCAGTCCACTGGCAAGATCCTAACCATTTCACCTCCTAAATATTTCTCACATCTGTCTCTATCTCCTACACCACTACCACCATCATCTTGCTCCCAATTGATGACCTTCTTTCCAGCTATTCACCACACAGCATGTAAAGCAGGCTTTTTATCTTTAAAAAAAAATTAAAAATTTGTTTTTAAATAATCTCTAAACCCGACATGGGGCTTAAAATTATCACCCTGAGATCAAGAGTCACAGGCTCTAAGGACTGAGCCAGCCAGGTGCCCCAGAGCCAGCTTTTTAAAACTTAGATCTGCTTAAACATCAGTGCTCATCCAATAAGGATCTAAGTCCTTAGCATGACCTTCAGGGCCCTGCCCGTTATGACTTTTGCCTTACTCTCCAGCCTCCTGTGGACTTGGGTTGTCCTTACTCTCTCCGCTCCATTGACCCTCTGAGCATCAGATAGATAACTGTTCAAATCTAGACTCCTTCTAGTTCCCCAAATGCTCCAAGTCCCTTCCTGCCTCAGGACCCTTGCACATGTTGTTCCCTCTACCAATTCTGTCTTCTCCAATCCCATGCCCCTTTACCCAGTTAACTAATCCTCATTCCTTAGCTACCAATTCAAATACCATTTCTTCAGGGAAGCCTTCTCTGACCCTCACGCAAGTTCAAATCCTTTGGAATTCCATCGTATAGTGAATTAAATGCACTTTGTAGCATTTAGGATGGTATTCTGTATTTGACTAATTATCTGATTGACTACCTCACTATAAAGTGTGTTTCCTAATGGAAGAGACTATGTCCATTTTTGTTCATTATTGTATTTCCAGCATTAACAGAATGGCTGCATCTCGTAGTTGCAACAAAATATTTGTTGAATAAAGGAAGTATCTAAAAGAATTATTTGATATTTTTCCCTTATTATTTGAGTCACACTCCAAGCGTTTTCTTTTCTAACCAGAGAATTGTATTTCTTTCTATTTATATTGTTCTCCAGCGGCATGATCTCGCCCCACATCTACTCCCACCCTTTGCCCATGGTAAAATCCGTGAGGGCTGGCCTTGGATTTGGGAATTTTCGAGGCTTCCTTGAGTACTGCAGGCCTGGATAAAGTGCTTGCTGCAGAACTTGCTGTGGCACAAGATTTTATTCTAGAGTTAGAAGGTCAGGGAGGTAGGAAGGAAAAGAAAGTGAGTTGCCTACAAAGAGATGGGATACAAAGTTGCTCTTTGAAAGTTAAATTAGACATCAAACCAATCAGAGCAAAGATATACAACACGCCTCCTTAAAGAGCAAGAAGGACTCCAGGACCTACAAGGCTTAACAGTACTGTTACTCAGTAAGGCCTTGCTCTATCAAAAAAAAAAAAAAAGAAAGAAATGCATTCTTTTAAGGAGAGACAGCCCTGGTAGCATAATAAGGAGAACCTAAGTAACAAAGAATGTCCACCGGCCACCATCCCAGGAGAAGGGCTGGCCAGGACAACAGGAATGAGTGGCCAATCCTCACAGCAGCTTGTTTGACCTCTGGTGTGAAGGAAGATGCCCCAAGCTCCCCAAGGCTGATATCAGTAAACATTTAAGTCAGATAATTCACTCTTCTGATTCTGACTTAAAGCTATCCCAGCCACCTTCTGACAATTAGGTTCCAAACTGCACAGTTTTAAGAAGAGAGTGCACTCACCAGACAACCTCAAGAGTCTCATGTTCCTGACCGTTTTGCTTCTAACAGTAATGGCAAAGCTCCAGGCTTGGGTATCAGATGGCCTTCATTTAAACACTAACTCTACCACCTACATACTTTACATACTAACCTTGGGAATTCCCATCATCTTTTTTACCCCAACTGAAAAAAAAGATCACAGCATACCACACGATTACAGGCAGAATTAAAGAAAGTAATGCATGTGATGTACTTAGCATAGAGTTTAGCAAATAGTGAATGAAATCAGTAAGTTTGCCTTCTGATTTTATACAACGTGGATTTTTAATCAACACTGGAACATTGAATAGATGGAATTTTGGGTCCCACAGGATCGAAGACCAAATCTGGACTGTGGGAAATCACTGAGATGATAGATTATAGGCTAGCCTTTTACCTCCTGGCACCTCTCCAGTCACATGTGTTAACATCTATAAAAGGTAACCACGACGTGGCTTTATAACCTTGCACCTCCACCTCTCTTTTCCTAACCATCATCTCCCATACCTACTTTTTATGCAGAAACAGATTTACCTCTACTTTGCTCTCATGGAATCAAGAATGATTGTCCTATCACAAGAAGAGCTCCAAGGCTCCCCCCCACTCTTTTTTTTTTTTTCATGCTACAGACCAAAAGCATCATCTCCTGGAGGGGAAAACATGGGCTCTCGTTTTTCTAAGGTCACCATTTGGCCTGCCCCACTTCCCCACATGCTCTTGAGGGAAATACTGCAATTACACTTAGAAAGCCACAACCTCGGTCACAGATCAAGACTTCCATCATGCCGGGAACATGCCTGAATCTCAAACAGGCAAAGCAAAGTGACTCTGCCAGATTAGACAGTTAATTTTGTTTTTCTGTTCCAGTTCTCAGACTGCTCTATGACGAAAATGAACAAACACACACTGGCCAATTTGGTTTGGAGTATGGAGTCTTATCAATGTTTTCCAAGTAGGAATGCTTACTTACAAAAGTATTTTCAGATCTCAGTGACTGATGCTGGGCAGAGCTGTAGGGAGTTCCTCAAACTTCAATCGTAGTAGCACTCTAATTTAACAGAACTGGTCCAGTGGCATCATCATAGGGGCTAATTGTCAGGTGAGGTGTGAGGTGCCTTGCAAAAGACCGCAGTGCCTTCTCAGTCCTTCTAAGTCAAAATAACACAGTCTAAACTCTGAAAACGATCTTATTATCATGGAAAGCTTCAATTTTATCAACTGACATTAGAGAATGTCTATCAGGCATCCAGAAAAACAATGACTTTGTTGCTGCCCTCAAAGAACCCACCTAGAGCCTAACAGAAAACACCAAGAGTTTTCTCCCTCATACCATTTCATTTAATTCCTACAATCTTGAGGTAGGTCTGGTTACCATCCTCATCCTACCTGGAAAGAAACTAAAGCCGAAGGAGTAAATATTCCCCCCAAATCACACAGCCAGTAAGTGACAGGTGAGGGCTCTCTAAATCCTTGGGTATTGATGGGCACCAGTGAGAGCAGGGAGTCCAAATCCTGAGCTTGCTGTTCAGTTTTTCTTATCGAGTGACGTGTCCCCCATTTCACCGATACCATTGACTTTTGATTTCTCCGCGGACCCAGGACAAAGAGCCTGGTACCTCATGGTCACGACGGGCTGTTCGATGCCACGGGGCGCGAGCTCGGCAGAGGGTCCAGTGCGCATGCCTGGGCCCTGGGGCTCCGGCCCACCCCGGGGGGGTCTGCGAGCGAAACCTGCCCCAGCTGGCTCAGCGCCCCGACCCGGGACCCCTCAGAGGCTCGCTCCCGGCTGCGCAGGCCAGACCCGCCTCCTGAGGCCAGAAACCCACGAAGCGCTGCCAGCAGGTCCGCCGTCTGCCCCGAGGCCCAAGCAGGCGCTGACTGAGGGGCGGCCTGGGAAGCGGCCCCCATGGGCCGAGGCGCGGTGGGCCTCGGGGCCAAACGAGGGCGCGCTGCGGGGCCTCTCCCGTTGCTGCAGGGCTGCCCGCCCTCCTGCCGGGCAGGGGCCCGGGCCTCGCTCGCCGCTCGCTCGCCGCTCGCTCGCGGCCCCTCGGGTGCACGGGGCTCGGGCCGGCCCCGCCTCGCGGGCTCCGCCTTGCGGACCGGGCGGGCGGGACGCCAGGAGGCCCTGTGACGCGGGGCAGGCCGGGCCGGGGGTGGCTCCTGCCGCGGGGCCCGGGGCGCTGAGACGCGACAGGCGGGGGCCTGCATGGCGCTGCTGCGCCAGGCGCGGCTGAAGAGCTCGGGGAGCTCAGACTAGCGTGCCAAGGGTCTGTCAGCCTGGGGCCGAGGTCGCACGGTGGAAAAGCAGGCCGTGCACTGTTCCCATCACACGTTTCCTTTTCTACTACGCCACCCGTTTCCCACCCCCGACTGGCTTTCAGGAAAAATGAAAAAAGTGGGAGAATGTACGTAAAATGCTGAGCAGAGTGCCTCCCCTGAGCTCAGCAGGAGGAATTCATCATTTGCCCCTTATTACCTTTTAGATCCTCTTCTTTCCCATTTGGCTCCACTCCTGGTGTAGTTTGCCTTTCTACGTTTTACAGATAGGGTGCACTTGGGCCACCCTGGGGTGCTTTCCAAGCGTTCCCTGAACTGGCAAACTTGCAGCTCTCCTCTCTTGGCCATAGGTATGGACATCAGCTAGTCCAGGATGTCGCCCCCTCCCCAAGGCCCTGCCTATGAAAAGACAGGGGCTTACTCCGCAGAGATTCCACATACACCCCCGCCCCCCCACCCCCGGGATGGCGAAAACGGTCAAGGATGGTGCGCTCAGGGACCAAGTCCTTCCCAGACCAGGAAACTTTCTGTCCACTGCATCTGCCAGGAGAAGGGTGAAACGTTAGTGCTCTGGTCTTTGCCGTTGGTCGCATATAAACGAACTCGATCGTGGTATGGAGAATTGGGCTCCACCTCAAAGCTGTGGAGACAACCCCTGGCAAGGAAAAAAAATATATCTATCTGTATCTATATCTGTATCTATATCTATATCTATCTGTCTATATCATCTGTCTCTCTCTGTACACACAAGTTGCCCACATGGCCAGTTGTGTGGGATGAACATACACGGTAGAAGGCACTAATTGTTGAAAGTAAAGGGACTAAATCTGCAGGCACTTGACGTACATTTGAGCGATGACACTCTTTGTAGCCAATACCAAGAACCCCCTTTTAATCAATTTTTGTCTCAATAAAAATGAATTCAGCCTAATCACACAGATCTGATCATACGGCCCATTACTGAAACAAAACTCCAATGATCTAATGATCTTAACTTTGAAAATAGCCATCTGAATTTGACAAACGATGACCTAAGATCCTAATTTTTAAAACACAGAGCCCCTCCTCTGCCCTGCTTCATGGCTGTGTTGAGTATTCATTGCTTTTAGAAAATACTGCCTTTATCTTGAGCCAGAAAATCCGTCTTTGATTCAATGAGCTATTCCTTTTCTGCTGAATTCCCTAATGTCCTCTTCTCTCTTTCTCCTGTTAACTAAATTTGAACTGTCATGAATCATTCTCTCCTTTTGGTCCCCTGGCTTCGTCTGCAGGGGGATGAAGAGGTGGGGTAGTGGAGACACCATGCCCTGCCTTTCTACCACCCATGTTCATGTTTCCATGTTCCAGAAAACAGAATTACTCAGCGGAAGACCTAGCAAGGCCCTGCCTTTCCCCCTACCTTCTGTTCTCCATAGCTTTATGATTCATTGAGTTAGCCACCAGCATGTGATGGACCTTCTTACGTTTTTAACTAAAAAGTAATGCATGGGATTTTGTGTGTTTTCCTTAGTATCTAAGGTCTACCAATATTGTTCATACACTTTAGCTCATGGCACACTAATCCTTGCTCCATCTAGAGTCTCTCTTTCATGTTATGTTACTTTGTTATTTCCTCCCTTTATACTCCAGTTCTGTCAACACTGCCCCCCCCCACACACACAGTAACAGGCAGTCATGCTGGCATATTTGTTTGTTCTTCCGAACTACCTTTCATTATATCTTCTTAGAACATGTGTATCTCTGAAAACTATGTCATGTTTTACTTTTGTTGCACTTACCTAAATAAATACTTTCACGCTAGGGGCGCCTGGGTGGCTCAGTCAGGTAAGGTTAAACATCCGACCTTGGCTTAGGTCATGATCTCAGGGTCCTTGGTTGGAGCCCCACATCAGTCTCTGTGCTCAGCAGGGAGCCTGCTTCTCCCGCTCCCTCTGCCTGCCACTCCCCCAGGTCCTGCTCTCTCTCTTTCTCAAATAAATAAAATATGTTTTAAAAATAAAAATAACAGTGACTGAGTAGCTCATTCGGTTAAGCGTTTGCCTTTGGCTCAGGTCATGATCCCAGGTCCCTGGGATTGAGACCCGTGTCGGGGCTCCCAGCTCAGCAGGAAGTCTGCTTCTCTCTCTCCCTCTGCCCCTAACCCTGCTCATGCTCTCTCACACTCTCTCTCAAATAAATAAATTTTAAAAAAATACTTTCATGCTATAAATCTCATACTATTTCTTTCCTCCTCACACATTATATTTTTGAGTCAAACTGTGTTGCTCTATGTAAGTCTAATTGATTACTTGTGGCTGTTGCATAGTTTTGTATGGAAAGTGTACACCGCAAGTATTTTACCAGCCTCCTGGGAATAGATGTGAGGTGGCCTGTAACTCCTTGCTTGCACGAATAGTGCTGCACCAAACATCCTTTTGGGTGTCTCCCTGTGTCCTGTGCAAGAATTTTTTTGAGATCTACAAATATGAGATTGCCAGTTCTAGGATACTTGTCTTTTACTAAAGGATACTTAGTCTTTTACTAAAAACTGCTACTTCGTGCTGCAGAATGGCTACATTCGGTTTCCTCCCACCAGGAAGGAGTGCATTGAGAGTTCCTTTGCCAACATCTGCTGGCACTTACTGTTAGCTCAGTTACAAATTCCGGTCCAGACTGGTGGGTTAAAGCAGTACTCCATTTCTGTTTTACTTGAGCATCTCACATTATTGTTTTGCCATTTGGGAACTGCTTATCCATCTATCCATCTAATCTGCCTCTCTTTTCTTTCTGATTTCTGATCTTTTCCTATATGGGGTTTGCATTTTGTTCTTTTTTTTTTAAAAGATTTTATTCATTTATTTGTCATTGAGAGAGAGCGCGTGCACACACAAGGAAGGGGAGCAGCAGGCAGAGGGAGAAGCAAACTCCCTGTTGAGCAGGGAGCCTGATGTGAGACTCGATCCCAGGACCCAGGGATCATGACCTAGTCAAAGGCAGACGCTTAACTGACTGAGCCACCCAGGCGCCCCTCATTTTGTTCCTTATTGGCATCCTTACACCTTAAAATGTTAGTTCTCTATCAGATGTGGATGTTTTAAGTCTTCCCCTAATCTTCTCACCCGTCTGTTAACCTCATTTATGGTCTCCTTTTTATTATTACTAATAACTTTATTATTAAAGTAGATAAATATAAATAAATTAAATAAATATAACTAAATATAAATGTACTAAATAAAAATAACTAAATTTATATAACATAAAATTCACCCATTTGAAGTATACAATTCAGTGGTTTGTAGCAGAGTGTGTAACTATCGCCATAATATAATTTTAGAATATTTTCATTACTCCATTAACAGTCACTCTCCACTTTCCCTCAGTATGCCCCTCCCCAGCCCTAGGCAGGCACGGATCTACTTCCTGTCTCTCTGCGTTTGCCCGCTTCTGGACATCTCATAAAAATGGGATGACACGATCTGTGTTTGTTGTGCCTGACTCCTTTCACTTTAGCATGGTGTTTTGTAGGTTTATCCACATTATAGGATATATCAGTAGTTTGCTCCTTGTTAATGCCCAATGATAGTCCATCAGGTGGGTTTACTGGATTTGGTTTATCCATTCATCGGTTGATGCACATTTAGGTTGTTTCTACTTTTGGGCTCTGATGAATAATGCTTCTGTGAACATTTATGTACAATTTTTGTGTGAACGTATATTTTCATTTCTCTGGAATATATATACCTAGAAGTGGAATGACTGGATCATATGGTATCTCGATGTTTGAACTTTTGAGGAACCCCCAAACTGTTTTCCAAAGAGCTGCGACATTTTCCGGTCTTACCGGCAGCGCGTGAAGGTTCCATTTTCTTCACATCCTCACCGTCGCTTGTCATCTGTCATTTGGGTTAGAGCTGCCCTGTCCTAGCAGGTATGACGTTTTGGTGCGTGGTGGTTTTGATTTGCACTTCCCTGATGGTTAATGCTGTTGAACATATTTTCATGCACCTGTTAGCCATTTGTGTATCTTCTCTAGAGAAATGTCTATTCAGAACTTTTAAAAAAATTATTTGTCTTTTATTATTGAATTGTAATGATTCTTTATAGCTTCTTGATACATGTCCTTTTATCAGATATATGAGTTGCAAATAGTTTCCCCTATTCTGTGAGTTGTCTTTGCACTTTCTTGATGGTGTTCTTTGAGGCAAAAAAATTTTCAATTTTTTTGACGTCCAACTGGTCAATCTTCTGTCTTATCTCTTGTATTTTTGATGTCGTATCTAACAAATCCTTGCCTAACTCGAGATTATGTTTTCTTTGAAGAGCTTTATAGTTTACATTAGGTCTGTGGTCTACTTTTTTTTAAAACATAGATCTTTAAATTTTGTGTAGTCATATCCATCATTTTTCTCCTTTTAGCTTGTGCTATTTACATCTTATTTAAGAAATCCTTACCTGAAGATTGTAAATTTTTTCTGTATTTTCTCCTACTAACTTTATCGTTTCTTCTTCTACATTTACATCTTTAATCCAATTGGATTTTGTTTTTATTATGGCTTTGTAATATGTCTTACTGTCTACCTTTTTATTTTTTTTCAAACTTTTTCTTAATCTTGTCATGGACTTGTTCTTCCATAAACGTTTTAAAATCTGTCTGTAAAGTTCACAGAAGTCTTTCTGAAGTTTTGATTGGAAATTAATTGAAATCATAGGTTGATCTGGGAAGAATTGATACCTTTTAATGTCAAGTCATCTCACCCACGGATATGGTCTATTTTCTCCATTCGTATTTTCTCTCAGATGAACTTTAATAGAGTTTTTCAAATTTTCTCCACAAGTCTCTTGCATTTTTTGTTAAGATAATTCGTAGCTTCAGTAATATTACTAATATAAGTGGTTTCTTATTTTGTCACATTGTTGCTGGTTACACTGTTACATATCTTCTCTCTGTCTCTGTCTCTCTCTCCCTCTCTGATTGGTTACTGCTGGTGTGGAGAAATGCAATCAGTTGTTTTTAGGTTGGTTTCGTTTCTAACTACCTTTCTAAACTCTTACTAATTCTTTTTTTTTTTAAGATTTTATTTATTTATTTGACAGAGAGAGACAGCCAGCGAGAGAGGGAACACAAGCGGGGAGTGGGAGAGGAAGAAGCAGGCTCCTAGCAGAGAAGCCTGAAGTGGGGGCTCGATCCCAGAACGCCGGGATCACGCCCTGAGCCGAAGGCAGACTCTTAATGACTGCGCCACCCAGGCGCCCCTAACCTCTTACTAATTCTAACGGTTCTTCTGTGGATTCTCTTGAGAGTTCCATGTGAAATAATTATACCAGTTTCAAACACTGATTTTTGTCTCTTTCCTTCCAATTTTATACTTTGTTTTACTTTTTATTATTTTTTATAGTGGCTACTTTTTCTTTAATTCTACTACATGGTGGTGGGAATAGCTGCACCCTTGTCTTGTTCCATTCCTTAAAGAGAAAATAGTTTTCTATGAAGTATGATGTTGGCTATAGATTTGTAGATGATAATCTTTGTTGAGGAAAGGAAGTCCTTTTCCTTAGGATCTGAGATACCAAGGAAAATAGATAAAAATCCATGCATTACTTCCTAATGAAAAAATTTTATAACAAGGTATATCACATGTGGTAGCTAAATCAATTAATAATCAAGCTGTGAAGAAAAGATGGTAGTGGGGAAGACAGGGGCTTGGTCTCTTAATTCTACTTCTTTAAGACCTAGGTTTTGTGTTTTTTATTTTTGTTTTTGTTTTAACAAAAAATAGTACTGAACTTTGTCAAATACTCTCTCTGTACCTGGTGAGATTATCATCATTTCCCCCATCCCAATTTTCCATGTATTATTAGGGTGTATAATTTTTTTTTAAAGATTTTATTTATTTATTTGACAGAGAGAGAGACAGCCAGCGAGAGAGGGAACACAGGCAGGGGGAGTGGGAGAGGAAGAAGCAGGCTCATAGTGGAGGAGCCTGATGTGGGGCTCGATCCCAGGACTCCAGGATCACACCCTGAGCTGAAGGCAGACGTTTAACGACTGAGCCACCCAGGCGCCCCTAGGGTGTACAATCTTAGCTGTTGTAACAGTCCCAACATTTCAGTGGCTTACACCAGGAATGCTATTTATCTATCACTCATGACACAGTCCAGGGATGTTGGTGAGATAGTGGACTCTCCTTTACTTAGTTGTTCAGGAACCCAGGCTCTTTCTCACCAGTTGCTTCCGCATCTCCTTGGACCTAGGTCCTTCATCAGGTTCTTCGTAATGGCCAGAGATGACACCGCTCAGTGTTCCTCAAATTCCATTGGCAAGGACTAGTCACATTATCCCACCTATTGTAAGGTGGCTGGGACCTTTTCTGGGTTTTTTTTTTAATTCATTTATTTGAGAGAGAGAGAGAGTGAGTGAGAGAGAGAACATGAGTGGGGGAAGGAGCACAGGGAGAGGAAGAAGCAGACTCCCCACTGAGCAGGGAGCCTGATGCAGTGCTCGATCCAGGGACTCCGGGATCATGACCTGAGCCAAAGGCAGACACGCAACTGACTTAGCCACCCAGGCGCCCCATGGTGGCTGGGTAGTTTAATGGCATTCCCAGAAAGAAAAGGAGAACAGAGAGATGGTGAGCAGTAGTAACTTCTTTCGTAATCCATTCATCTAGTAAATTCCCTTGAGAGTTTTGCTGACTTTGAATCATTTTTTATTACCTTATCATGACATATTCTTAATACTTTTTTGGATTTGATTAGATAATATGTAGGTATTTGGCATCCATGTTTATAAGTTAAACTGGCCTCTATTATTCTTTTTTTGGACAGTCCGTATTCCAAATTTCAAAATTATAGTAACTTTAGGTTGGGCAATGTTTCCTCTTTTTTTATTTTCTAAATTAACATATTTAAGTAAAGATTGTCTATTCCTTGGAAGTTAGTAGAATGCTCTTGTAAAACCTTCTGGGACTGAGACTTTATGGGGAAGAAGTGTTTTAAATTACTTCAATTTCTGAAATAGCTATTCACATTTGTTATCAATTTGTCCTGATTTTGGCAATTTTTCTAGAAATTTATTGACTTTTTCTGTGTTTTCAAAATGAATTGTTATATACTTATTTATAGTTTTATAGTTATTTATAGGTATATAGAATAACAGTTATATTATTCTTTCATAAGTTATTAAATGTCGGCTATATTTGTCATTTCCTCTTTTTTCTACAGTCTTCTTTTTCATCTTCTGTCAGTTTTTCTTGTTCAGTCTCCCTGTGTTCAAAGAAATACTTTGATCGTGATGCATACTGAGTAATGATGTACAGAATTGTTGCATCACTGTACTGTACACCTGAAACTAATATAACAGTGTACATTAACTACACTAGAATTAAAATGAAAAACTTAAAATGAGATAAAATAAACTTAATTTAAAAATAAATTAAAATTTTAAAACCTCAAAGAAATACTTTGGGTTTTGTTAATCACCTTTATTTTTTGTCCTCCATATCTTCAATTTCATTGATTCTGCCCTTATATTTACTATTTCATTTCTTTTTGTTTCTTTGGTTACATGCTATTTGTAAAAGTTTCAAACCATGTGGACACTTGTAAAGTGAGGTAGGAAAGCCCACTCCTGTCTCTTACAGTCTCACTCTTTATAGGCAACCTCCCTTACCAAATTGGTGTTTTTCTGGACCCTTTTCTCTGCTTATACACTTGTCTACAACTTTGCTAAACTATGTAAGTCGTGGGTCTCTTTCTCTGGCAGACACACACGCATCCATTAAAATGGCCTATCATAATTTATTTATCTGTTTTCCACTGATGGGCAATTAGGTTGAAAGTCTTGGTTTTTTAATAATGGAATTTAATTGATTCATATTTATTTTGATTACTGGTAAGTGTGACCTTATTTCTGCCATCTTGTTTTGCCAAATATTGATCATGACTTCTTCATTTTCTTTTTTTCTTATGACTTCTTCTATATTAATCCAAGTGTTTGTTTCCATTCCTTCCTTCCTTCTTTTTATTTAGTGACTTGGAATTCTGTATCTTACGAGAAGATCTGTATCTTACTCTTTAACTTCTTAAGCATAGATAAACTTATGTTTTCCTGTAAATACCAAAAATTAGTCAGAATCTCTAATGTCCTCCTAAACATAAGGAACTTTTTAAAAAGACTTTATTTATTTGAGAGAGAAAGAGCCCAAGAGAGCAAGCACAAGCCAGAGGAGGGACAGAGGGAGAGGGAGAAGCAGACTCCCCACTGAGCAGGGAGCCCGATGTGAGACTCAGTCCCAAGACCCCAGGATCATGGCCTGAGCTGAAGGCAGACGCTTAACCAACTGAGCCACCCAGGTGTTCCAAGAAACTTTTTAGTATGTTTTTAATTCTCTTCTCTTCCGCTTTCCCTCATAGGCACATGCACACGTCAGTGTCTGCCCAGGAATTATAATCGGGAAGCTTCCTGTTGTTATTAATTCTTCATGCTTCAAAATACACGTTTCTTTCTCTACTTTAGAAATCTTTTGTTAACAATTGCATTAATCCTAACCTATTTGCGCAGTTGCCTACCACATCAGGATAGAAAGGCTCACACATGTTTCTTTTAGAGTTTTCATTGACTTCCTGAATACTTATAGTGATTGGTGTGTCATGAGTAATGCTTCTCTGGCTTTCTTATTTCTCACAAGTCTACTTTGGAATCCTTGCTATTCTGATCCTTTTTTGACCTTTGTTGGCACAAGAACATTCTGAAGTCTTTGCAAATGCTAGTCACTTCCTCGTGTTTTACTGAGTTTACTTTAGCTTGGTTAAACCAAGAGCAATATCAGTTTGTGTAAACTTACCACTAACTGAAGGTTCATGTAATGGCCCTGCCCCAGGGTCAGAGACTGGCTAGAGAAATACGAAAATCGCTTTGAAAATTCAGCTGCTGAATATCTTATGTTAAAAAGCTTAACATTTTAAGATCTTTGTTTATAATACCTAGCTATTTGAGGGTGAAGTAAAATGGGCACTCTCACAGTGAAACTATGGTAAAACTAACTTGGATGGTGTTTATCAAAAGCTTTTTTTTTTTTTTTTTACTTTTTTAAATTTATTTTTTAAAAGATTTTATTTTTTTTTAAAGATTTTATTTATATATTCGACAGAGATGGAGACAGGCAGCGAGAGAGGGAACACAAGCAGGGGGAGTGGAGAGGAAGAAGCAGGCTCATAGCGGAAGAGCCTGATGTGGGGCTCGATCCCATAACGCCGGGATCACGCCCTGAGCCGAAGGCAGACGCTTAACCGCTGTGCCACCCAGGCGCCCCTAAAAGATTTTATTTTTAAAAAAAAATTTTAAGATCTATTTATTAGAGAGAGAGAGCGTGCATACACCTGAACAGAGGGAGGGACAGAGAGAGAGGGAGAGAAATCCTCAAGCATACTCCCCACTGAGCACTGATCCAGACATGGGGCTCAATCCCAACACCCTGAGATCATGACCTGAGCCAAAATCAAGAACCCTACATTTAACCGATGAGCCACCCAGGCACCCTTAAAGATTTTATTTTCAAGTAATCTCTACACCCAGTGTAGGGCTCGAACTCACAACCGCAAGATCAAGAGTCGCAGGCTCTTTTGACTGAGGCAGCCAGACCTCCCTATCAAAAGCTTTTTAAAGTGTCCATACTTTTTTATCTCAATAATTCTACTTCCAGGACTGTATCTTAAGACATGTTTCCAGGCACCTAGGTGGCTCAGTCAGTGAAGCGTCTGCCTTCGGCTGGGGTTGTGATCCCGGGGTCCTGGGATCGAGCCCCAGGTCAGGCTCCCTGCTCAGCGGGGAGTCTGCTTCTCCCTCTGCCTCTGCCCCCCACACCCCTAATACTCACACTCTCTCAAATAAATAAATAAAATCTTAAAAAAAAAAAGATGTTTCCTGTGCAAGGTGATTTTAGGTGGTGCAGGGTAATTCTGGGTGGAACACGTCTGTGGCATTGTCTAACACTGATTCACACAGTGAGAAAGTCATTCCTGTCAGTTCCTTTTCAGTCTTCTGATCAAGGGAAGGAGAAACTGTCAGTTTGGTGCTAGTGTGTCTTTAACACCTCTCAACACCTTTCCAGTCTCCCTTTCGATATAAAAGAATGAGCAAAGGAATAACAATATCTTAATTATGTTTTCACAACATTGTTTTGTTTTCTGCTGTATTTTCTTTACCATTGCCTTTCTTTAGGACATAAGATGCTGGTTTTCTGTTTATAATAGTAAATTAAGTTTGCTTTTAAGACTCATTTATTTAAGGGCAGAAATGAATTGATTTAAAGAGAAATGCTAAGTATAGTACAGATGGTATTTAATTGTGGTGAAATAGTTATGGTGATGTATGGATAACTGAAATGTGTGGAACATGACCCTAAGAATAATCAGAGCTTCAGATACAGATTTTAAATGGGGGGTTCCTATATATAAAGCTGTTCCTTTCAGTGAGACTTCTCTCAGAAAGTTAGAAACCACTTGGGTGTCTAGCAATAAGGCATTGATTAAATGAATTTGATAACTTCCTATGATATGATATTGCCAGCTATTAAAAAATATATTTAATGACATGGAAAAATTGTATACTGTTAGGTAAAACAAAACTGGTTGCAAAAGAAAAATATATACAGTATCCTATTATTATTAAAAAGAAACTATATGTATTTGTTATATATAAGACTGTGTATATATTTTATATATCT
>NC_048220.1:21521430-21636172 GCF_002007445.2 Ailuropoda melanoleuca
TCTCTGTGTGTGTGTGTGTGTGTGTGTATGTGTATATATATACACATAGGAGTTTATATATATGTAACTTCCAAATAAGTTATGTCTGGATGGTTGGAACTCCAGATTTTTGTGTTTTCCTATAATAAACATCTATCACTTTCTTACCAGAAAAACAATGTATACATACATATATTTATTTATTTTTTTACATATATCTATTTTTTAATTAAGCTGTTCCAATCCGAACAGGACTGCTTGGCATTTTGCCATCAGCAGGCGCCCCTGAGTCCTTACATGCTCCTGGAATCCAGTTAGGTCCCTGTAGCCTGCAGCAGAGCCAAAGCGGGATAGTGCCCTCGAGAGTTCCTTGTCACCCCTCGGTACACTCCAAGATTCTTGGTCTTGGGTGTATATTTAGACTTTTGGAGTAAAACAGAGGAGTATATACAAAATTGTTTGAAATCATTTTTATTGCCTTTTCTTCTCAACAGCCGTATTAGGCAGCCTCACATCGGGATCCCACTTTTTTCCTGGGTGTGGATCATTACATAGGTGTAGAGTAGATGCTGAAAGGGGGTCTCCTAGTTTCTCATTTATTCTCGTCCTGTAATTTCCACATTATTCTACTGGCCATGAAATTTTTTTTTCTTCTTAAATTTTTATTTGGAAATAATTTCAAACTTACAGAAAAGTGGCAAAAATAAAAATAATAAAAAGAATATCCAATAGAAAAAATAATAGTTAAAAAGTTAAAAGTACTGGGGCGCCTGGGTGGCACAGCGGTTAAGCGTCTGCCTTCAGCTCAGGGCGTGATCCCGGCGTTCTGGGATCGAGCCCCACATCAGGCTCCTCCGCTATGAGCCTGCTTCTTCCTCTCCCACTACCCCTGCCTGTGTTCCCTCTCTCGCTGGCTGTCTCTATCTCTGTCAAATAAATAAATAAAATCTTAAAAAAAAAAAAAAAAAAAAAAAAAGTTAAAAGTACTGAAAAGAATGTTTACCCAGATTCATCTACTAGCATTTTACCCCATTTGCTTTATTTATATCTATACATACAAATACATATTTTTTTCTAATTTCAGCATATCAAATATATACTCCCAATATATAATACATACTTTACATATTTAAAATATACATATATATATTTCCTGTACCATTTTGGCCATGAAATTTCTATATGTTAGATATAATCATGGTTCTGTATCACCTGGGTTGGAGGGGCATATATTTAAATTTGGATGCCTTCTTTCCAGGATTATAAAATCTCTGTTGGGAAGGAAAAAATGTTCACTGCAAGGCCTAGTGCTTGGCAGAAACAATTGCTATCTTTTGCCTTCTAGAAATTCCTTGGATGTTACTTCTTAGAGCTTGTTCCTGGAAACCCCTGGATTCCTTTGTGGGAATGGGGTTGGTCCCTGTTGAGTGACTAAATACTGTCTCTCGAAGAGAGGTCTTACCGCCCTGGTGCAAGCTTCCTCCTTTTACAAGGGTGCTGGGCTTTGCCGAGGGCCAGCTAGCTAGGTTCTGAGCCTAACAGAAGTCTGTTGTGGCATTCCAGTAACATCTGCCAGGTTTTGGCAAGAGCTCTGACTGGCCATCTCTCTCCCCTACCCCACCCCAGGGTCCTTCAACTCCTCTCCACCCCCACTGCCACCATTGCTGTGATCCAGGCTGTCACATCTCTTGCCTGGATAACACAGTGACCTCTGACTGGTACCTACTTCCCCTTCCCTCTTGCCTGTTTTTTCTCAGAAGCCAGTGTGTGTTAGTCTCCTATTGCTGCTGTAACAAATTACCACAAAACTAGTGGCTTGCAATAATACTAATTTATTATTTTACAGGGGCACCTGGGTGGCTCAGTCAAGTAAGTGTCTGCCTTCGGCTCAGGTCATGATCCCAGAGTCCTGGGATCAAGCCCTGTGTCAGGCCCCCTGCTCAGCTGGGGGATCTGCTTCTCCCTCTGCATCTGTCCCCCCCACCACTCATGGTCTCTCTCTGTGTCAAATAAATAAATAAAATCTTTTTAAAAAATTATTATTTTACAGTTCTGAAGGTCAAAGTCCTGGAATCAAAGTTTTAACAGGGCTGTGTTCCTGCAGGAGGCTCTGAAGGAAACTCATTTCATTGTCTCTTCCAGCCGCTTGAGGCTTCCTGCATCCTTTGGCTTATGGCCCCTTCCTCCATCTTTTAAAACCAACAGGTCTTTCTCTCGCCACACTGCTCTGCCGCTTCTCTTCTGTAGTCAAGTCTCCTCTGCCTCCCTCTTGTAAAGACACTTGTGATTACATTGAGCCCGTCTGGGGAATCCAGGATTACCTTCCCATCTCAAGATCCATAATTTAATCACATTCTGCAACATGACTTTTGCCATGTTAAGGAACATACAACTTCCAGGGTTGCAGACATCAACATCTTTGGCAGAGCCATTATTCAGCCTACCACACAGTGTAACCTTTTAGAAACACACACATCCAACCACATTATTCTTCTGCCTAAAATTCTCATGTGGTGCTCCAGTCCCCAGAGGATGAGGGCCTCTCGGGGCTGGGGGTGCCATGGAAGGGCTGCTCACACCCCTTCTCCACCTCCCCCTACCTCCTCTCTCTCTCCTCGGCCTCTGGCTTGCTGGCCGCAATCCAGCCTTTGCAAATGGTATGGTTTTTACCAAGGATGTTTCTCCTCCTCACACGCCATTCCAGGCCTTCGTGAGGCTCCAGACACGGTCAGACCTGTCTAGGATGCTCTCATAGTGACCTGTGTCATTCTGCTGTCACACTTACCTGGGTTGTTTTGCCTTTGCATTTATTTAAGTGCTCATTTGATTCATCTGTGCTTCTCCTGTGTAAGTACCCCATACAGGAGGGGACCATGTCTGGTTTTTGCCCAATGTTTCATCCCAGCACAGTGTCTGGCTTGTGGTAGATGGTTAGTAAGTACGTGGGGGTAAATGAATAAGTGAATGAATATTAACAGCATGGTCATCACCCTCTGTCCCCTTTATGCTGCTCCTGATTCTGCACAGCATTTATTGCCTCTTCTCTTGTCACCCCCCTCCACCAGAACGGAAGCCCACAAGAGCAGGGACTTTGTCTTTTGGGTGCATTCCAGGTCCCAGAGCAGTGTCTGGTCTATAACAGGCACTCGAAAAATGGGGGGTGCGTGATATGCATTGCTCAGAACCTCTCACAAAATTTTCATATCTGACCCCTCTTTGAAATTGGCTCTTATCAAGTTTTACATTTTAATTATTCATGCTAACTCAGATAATCAGGCAGATCAGCAGGGACCTTTAAAATGTTCAATTTTCTGGTGAAGATTAAACGAGTTGACAAATGTGAACCATTTGGAGCAATGTCGGCACATGGTGAGCCCTGTGTGAGTCTGCTTGTTGTTGCTGGTAAGAGATGCTCGAGTCCTTGATAGTCTAGAATTTTTACTATGTCTGTTGCAACTCCGTGGTGGAATCACAAACACGGAACAGAGTGGGTTCTCCTGGCTCTTCACTTGGATGGACCCAGCTGTTCCAACTGCCTGAAGATAGGCCCCGGGCGGGGGGCGGGGCGGGGGGGTCGCTTAAGGTGGGTGATCTGGTCTATAACTTTGTGCTTTTCCTTGTTTTGCCTGCAGGTGGCAGCACGCCCTGGACTTCTCTGCCCTGCAAGCAGTCCCCAGGCTGGACCACAGAGAAACAAGAAAATGGACTCCCAGCTGCAGTCTGCAATGTGAGCATTTGCGGGGAAGATTGTTTACAATCCATTTCGACCCCTTTTGCCCTCAACAGACAATAATTCTAAGTTGCTTATTTGGGAAGAAGGGTACTTTCTATCTGTAAACCTAAGGACAATGCACCACTTCTTGGCGTTGTAATGAGAAATCTAGGAAAGACCCTCCCTGATTTTTAGCAACTGTTTCCTTCATTGATGTTTTGTCCTTACTTGCAATCCCTTCAGGGCCGGGCCTGACAGGGACTCTGTGACATCTTCCTTCAGTGTCACTAGTCTTTGTAGGGATCTTTGTGAACCCTGTCCTTCACCCTCCCCAGGCCAGCTTTGCCCCAAGCCTTGGTGTGTCAGGAGTTGTGCTGTGCAGTTTCCACCTCTTTTAGTCCCCACAAAAACCTTGCCAAATAGGGGATATAACTCCTTTGTTACAAATGTGGAACCAAGGCTCAGAGGTTAAATTACACACAGAGCTTAGATGTAGCAAGGCAGGGTGGCAGCCCAAGGTCTCTGGAACTCTTGCCTCTTATCAGAAAATGAGGCTGGCTGCCCATGGGTAGAAGATGAATCATATTTGTTCTTGTAGACTGAAAAAGGAACAAAGTAAAACTAATGGAAAACAAAATATTAATCCCTAAATAACCTCCCTCTCTAAATTACCATCTTAACTTCACATAATCCTATTTTTCTCTCTGATTTCTTTCAACCTGAATTGTTGGCTCGCTAGTAAAATTTGCCTTTGTTGCTCTTTGCCCTGTGCAAATCCCTATGTGTGTTATTCTGTGTACCAGTTGATGCAGGGCAGTTATGTGATTCATCTGGAGGACCTGTAACCTCCATAAATTGGTGGAGTCTGAAGAGTGGCAAAGTGTGAAAAGTCTTCTGTGCTCAGGAGGTGGGGCAACCCATCTGAGAGTCAACACACTGACATCCCTGAGCGTCCCAAGCAGGACTGTGTCGGAGCTTAGCTCTGATGACTGGTGCAACTTAAATCCTAAGTGTTGTCACAATCAGCTGTTTTCTAAACCAGGTCACTCTTAAGTGCTTGCCGATACCCGAACATTTTAAAATGCGACAGTTAGAACTGTGGTCAGTGAAAGAAAAGCTGTCCTTTGTCCCCAGGGGGTACCTTCCTGAGTCCTACTTTGGGGCACTTCATCTCCGACTACTCAGGACAAATAGCCTTGAGGACACATTCACTGTGGATGTTTCAAACTGATAGATTTACACAATAGTCACTTGCACAAGCGACAGTCACTAACTTATGACTGTGAGATATTTTTTCCTTGTCCTTTAAAAAAAAAAAAAAACAGGGGCACCTGGGTGGCACAGCGGTTAAGCGTCTGCCTTCGGCTCAGGGCGTGATCCCAGAGTCCCGGGATCGAGCCCCACATCAGGCTCCTCCGCTATGAGCCTGCTTCTTCCTCTCCCACTCCCCCTGCTTGTGTTCTCTCTCTCACTGGCTGTCTCTGTCAAATAAATAAATAAATAAATAAATAAATAAATAAATAAATAAAACAACAGCTTTGTTGAGCCAAAATTCTCATACCAAACAGTTCATCCATTTAAAATATATGGTTGAATAGCTTTTACTATATTCACAGAGTTGCATGTCCATCACCAGAGTCAATTTTAGAACATTTTCCTTACCTCAAAAGAAGCTCTGCACCCCTGGATTGTCCCCCACCTCTACTCTTCCTGTCTCCCACAACCACGGCTCATCTACTTCCCGTCTCTGTAGATTTCCTGTACTGGGCATTGCAGAGATCATGCCCCATCACCTGTGGTCTTCGTTGTCTGGGTTTTTCCACTTCGCACGATGTTTTCAAGGTTCGTGCATGTCACAGCACCTGTCAGACTCCATTCCTTTTCATTGCCAAATAGTATTCCACTGGGTGGTTATACCACTCTTGTTTATTCATTCATCATTTGATGGACGTTGGGCTTGTTTCCCGTTTGGACTACTGTGAACAATGCCGTGAATATTTTGGAGTGCAGGTTTTTGTGCGGGCTGTGATTGTGTTTTGTGACTCTGAAAGCTGTAGTGAAAAAGTCCAGTTTCTAAGCGTTTGAGAGAGGAATAGAACCACATTGATGTTGTTTGAGATTTAAAGGGACCGTTGCTTTGGGTAGACGCAGATTTGCACTCAAAGAGATTAACTGTATGAGACAAGGTTAAAACCAAAAGGTATTTAAATCTAATTCTTCTCCATATCACTTGAGTTTTCTAAGTTCTATGTTTTGCTATTTAAAAAAAAGAATGAACAGGAAAGAAATATGTGTTGGTCCTGAGATCTCACTTGAAATAATGTGGAATTCGTTTGGGTGGAGGGTGGCATGAGGACTTTTTCCGGGTGCATTTGGCAGCTGGGTGGGTGAGGTGGAGGCAGGGGCCAGAGAGAGGAACAAGGCGGGAGGAGAATGTGGGGTGATGTGGGCCACCCATCCGCCCTTGGTTTGGCTTCCCTGTGGCCCACTCGTATGGCCAGGGGACACTGACAGGTCACACGTAGTGTGGCTATCTCTTGTTACCTGGGTGACGTGCTTCACAGCTGAGTACCTGTGGGTCTAGTTTCACTCTGCTTCTGACTCACAAAGCTCTGGTGTTGGGCAGCTGGTTTTTAGTCAAAGCAGGTGTTAGGAAGAATGTGTTGAAGGACAAATCAAGCCCCTAAAGGACTCTCATAGATGTAGTACTAAACATTTCCGGGCTGTTTGTCAGGGTGTGTGTGTGTATGTGTGTGTGTGTTTTAACACCACTTAACAGTTTTCAGTTTAACTGTGTTTTCCTTCCTGAAACCTTTAAGCGAGGTTAGTCCTTGTGATTTATTCTATGCATGTTTTTTAGGGAGTTCCTCTACTTCTCATGTCTGGGTTGGAGTTAGAGACCTTTTTTTTTTTTTTTCCACACTGACCAAGCATGCAGAAATAGGAGTGATTTGAGTTTTCCTCCAATTTAACTTATTTCTTTATCTTTATTTTCCTTCCCTTGTGACATGAGGGAGTATGGGGGGGTGCATTTTAACTGAATTCTGACTTCAGGTGAGTCAGCAGGAATGTTTATGTATTACTTAATGCCTGATGGGAGACACATTATAAGAAACAGGCAGCCTTCTGATTTGAGAGTCAAAACTTTGTTCCCATCTGTTACGTGCAATCCCGATGCCCCAAGTGCCCAGTTGTGAGTGCCCAGGAAAGCTGAAGTCAGGGAAGGCTTTGTGAGGCTGCCCTGGGGCCGTAGTAAATGGGAAAAAGAAGGTGGGTGGTAGTTGTAGGCACACAGGCAGGACAGGCAACAGCATCAGGAGGAGTCCGGAGGGTTGGGTTGACAGGATTTGGGTGGTGATAGCATTTGATTATCAAACCAAGCGGTTGGGCTTTAATACCATAAAGAATAGGAAGTAAAAGGGCTCCTGGCTGGCTCAGTTGGTAGAGCCTGTGACTCTTCCTTCATCTCAGGGTTGTGGGTTTGAGTCCCACGTTGGGTGTAGTGATGACTTAAAAATACAATCTTAGGCACCTGGGTGGCTCAGTCAGTTAAGTGTCTGCCTTCGGCTCAGGTCACGATCGGGATCGAGCCCTGCATCGGGCTCCCTGCTCAGCGGGAAGCCTGCTTCTCCCTCTCCCACTCCCCCTGCTTGTGTTCCCTCTCTCACTGTGTGTGTCTCTCTCTCTGTCAAATAAATAAATAACATCTTTAAAAAATTAATAAATAAAATAAAATCTTAAAAGAAAAAGAATAGGAAGTAAAGACTTTTGAATAGGAACACAAGCTTACTGTTTAGAGACTTTTATTTCCATTTTATACCTGAGAAAACTGATGCTTTTCAAATATTTTCTTTTCAAATAATTCTCCAAGATCCCGTGGCCGGGGGAGGTAGGATCCCGCAGACCCCAGAGTACATAGAGGTGTGCCCTGGCCCAGTCTTGGGGCAGCTCCAGCTCTGCCCTGCGTGGCCCTGGGAGTTTGTGCGTGACTGCATCTGTTTGTCAGTGTTCCTCCCTGGGCGGACCCAGTCAGGGGCAGAAGGGGGACTTTGAGTAAGTCACTTCCCAGCCTCTCGGAAGCCCTGGGAAAGCCGGGGTGGGGGGGCAGGCACCCAGCCAGGCCTCCACAGTGGGTGCAGCAATAGTCCAGGCACGTTCCCAGAGCTGCGGGGAGTTTGGGAGCTCAGGTCCCCAGGCAAGTCTCGCCGCCCCAGTGGGAGCTGCAGAGCTGGTGCCATCCAGGCAGACTGACGGCACAGCTGCAGTCCCGGCACAGGCGGACTCTTGTTACCACCCTGCTGCTCCAGGGCGCTTGGTTTGTACCCAAGTTTCCCAGCCATTCCTTCACTCGTGCCTTCATAGAGTATTCAGCAAACAGTTAAGCACCTAAAATGTACTGGTTGAGCTCGTGGCAACGAACAGAACAACCTGAGGCCCTGGATCACCCCTGCTTGACCCTTCTAGTCTCACCTGTAGACTTTGGCCAGGCATAGCATTCCTGCCAGAAGGGAGGGAGGAAGGAAAAAAAATGACTCGAGGGTCTCTCCCTTCTTGGTGGTCTCTGATTCAGTAGACAGATTCCACATAACATTCGGGAAGGGATTAGGAATATCCCTAAAATCATGTACAGGCGTTTGTGATTTATATTTGTATTATGCAACCCCTGTTCCCCCCCCTTTTTATTTGCTTTCAAAATACATTTACTTCTGTCCTTGATCTTTATAAAGTAATTCTGTATGTCACAGCAGACATGGTACTGAGACCCAGGTCCACCTTTACTAACCATGGACTGCGGGCATGTTCCCTAACTTCCCTGTTCCTCCACAGTTTCCTTGTCTGAAAATGGACATGGAAACTGTACCTGCCTCCAAGGGCGCTCTGAGGATAAATGTGGCAATGTTTCGAGCACAGAGTAAAACCTCAGTGAATGGTGTTTACAATGATGATTATATGTAATTATTCGCATTTAACAAGAAGGAAAGCCTTAGATCAGGGAGGTTAAGTGACTTGCTTAAGGTCATGTGGAGAGTTAGAGGCAAAGCTGGAAATAGGAGCCAGCGCTCTCTCTCTCTGGGATTCAGTTTGGTCACCAGGAAAAAAATGTGAGTACACATGGACAGTTAGGTCTGAGCCTGATGCTCTGGTAGCTGGTTCTGGCTTTTGTAGGGGATTGCAGGATGGGGCTCCCTCAGCACCCAGGACTCTTGATCTTGGGCATCAAGAGCCCCTCAGGGAGGGGCGCCTGTGGGACTAGAGGACAGGGATCCTCCCTCTTTGTTTTCTGAGAAGCACAGGGGACTTGGAGGCAGTGGGCTTCCAGTGCTCCCCTGCTTCCCCCTTGCCTGGTGTGGCCAGATCCTACAGGTCCCCCTGGGGCTTCCCAGAGACCCAACCTTACCTGGGGTGGCACTGGGACAGGCATGCAGGAAGCAAGTGGGTACTCTAGAATTCTCTATCCCTGAGCAGAGCTGGGCCCTTATTACCATGGGAGGACTCTTAGGCTTAGGCCTAGGAACCGGGTATGGGTGGAGTCTCTTTAAAACCTGACTTTTGCCATATGGGACAGAGGTGGCAGATACCCTTTGCAGCTGCCCCAGTCACCCTGTCGCCAGAGGACTGTTCCCACTGGTCTTAGGTACACAGTGCTGGCCCTTGCGCCTGGTGAAGGAGAGTTAAGGACTGCCCAGATGGGTTTTCCCAGGAAATGGATAGCGCTTCGAATCTCGGGTCAGGCAGTCTAGCACAGCGGAGAAGTTCACGGTCAGTCAGACGTGGATTAGAATCCCAGCTCTGCTTCTTTGTATGTGGGGGTGCGTGCGTGGGGCGTGCCTGGAAAGTTATTCCACCTCTTCAGGTCTCAGATTGTACATCTGTAAAATGGGAATGAGAGTACCTACCTCACACGAATGCAGTATGACATACATAAAGTAACCTACTGGAGCATGCGCGTGCTTGGCCTTTGGGGGCTCTCATTCTTGTCGTTGTGATGAACACGTCACTGGGCCCCACCAGTATGTGGGTGGAAACGGCTTTCACGCGTGGCTCAGCCTCATGGAGCCTGTGCAGCTGCCGTGACTTAGGCGCCTCGAGTGAGCCGGGGTGCTCAAACCTCTCTTTGCTTGTTGTTATTTGCAGTCATTTCTGTCATCCAGTGTGTCATTCACTTTCTGCTGATGGGTCACACCATGTCATCTTTTGCCGTTTCTTTTCTGTTTAGTTTGGTGTTTTTGAAACTAAAGGTGTTTTAGTTATATGGTTAAAATGTATTGAGGGTTTACTCTAATAAAGTTTTACTGATGCGATCTTCTTTAACTCGTGAACAACCAAATGAAGAAACAGACGTTAAATGATGGCCAAGGCTGCCCTTCTGTCACACAGCAACCCCCAGCTTCGCGGGCCGATTCCAGAGCCCACATGCAGCCCCTGCCCTGCCTGCCTAAGCAGGGTGGTGGTTGACTTGGGTGGCCTTGAGAGATCAGGTACTCTGGCCTGTTTCCCAGCCCCCTCTCTGGACTGAGCTGCGTGCCCTCTGCCCTACCGTAGACGCTTCTGGGAATGCCACTGATCCTCCTTTGATAGCCATTCGGGGGTCTGTAGGGACAGTGGCTTCTTCCTCATTCCCCTGGCAGTGTCCCTTTCAGGCCATCCACCCATCCTCAAGAGTTGTTAGGGACTCACTTGGAGAGTGTGCTCAGGGCCTGGGGTGGACAGGCAGACAGCGAGGGTGATGTCCCCCTGGTGTGCAGATGGTGGGGCCACTGCCACTGTGACTGTGGGATGCGGCATTCAGTGCCAGTGTAGTCAGACAAACTCCCCGCCTCCCCTCTGGCGGAGCTGCCAGACCGCGGCTGCCTCCTGCCTCACAGGCCTGTGTCTGCTCGGCTCTGGGTGCAGAGACATGGCCCGGGGGCCAGCCGGATTGCTGGAGGAGCTGAGTGGTGGTGGCTGGCCTGGCCTGCCGTCCCTGGGGTGATGGGGATGATGGGTGGGGGTGGGTCTGCTCCAACCACAGCAGCCACTGAGTGGTTATTTAGGGACCTTGAGGCCTGAGAACGAAATACCCCCCCGCCGAGTTGCCTTCATAAAATGAGCATTTATTGAGCACCCACTGTGCGCTTCAGGAGACTATGTGAAAGAGGCCTCACATGTGAGTTGGTCTAGAGCTGCCTCCAGCCCAGCGGACAAGGCTACCAGTGGCCACCAGGGAGCTCCACTGCTCTCAGAAGGATCTGGGGCTGACCGAGGAGCCAGGTTGGCTGTGTTGCTGTTTATCTGAACAGCTTCCATGACAACCAGGAGATAAATACCTGAGGTCAAGAAAAGCCTGGAGCAAGATTAGGTGTCTGGATAGGGTGAGGCCTGTCTGTGATTTAGAGACCTTTAAGTGACCAGAATCTTCCAGGTGGCCTCTCCAACATGCCCTATTAGTTTTTTAGTTAATTAATTAATTAATGCCCCACCCACTTCCAGAGGAGATTCAAAGTGGCTCCAATTTGCAGGTGTCCGAAGTTTGCTCCCAGGGAAACACTGGGGTTTAGGCCCTAAATGGGTCATTTGCCTGCTGCCAGTTCAGCTCCATACTCCCGGGTCTGGCTCCCTGAGAAGCACAGCATTTGCAGCTTCTGTAATCACCTCCTGGTCCCTTTGCAACAAGTGGCTCAGACACCTTCCTGCCTTGAGGCAAATCATGTGACTTAAGAGAAGCAAATCTGACCTCAATTACCAGGTGCAAATATCAGTCACTGGGAGTAACCAGGAGGCCTGCGTCCCCAGTTGTTTCAGCCTCTGGCGTTAAATATTAAGAGTGCACTGTGGAGGGTGTGATAAAGGCTGTCTCTAACAGTTTATGATTTCCAGTAAACCCAAGGGCTTCAAGGAAGGGCCAGGGGCAGGTGAGAGACTCTAGGCCTGGCCCTCCGCTGAGCTGGCAGAGCCATTTCTGCAGGAACGGGAGGGGCAGGAGCAAGGCTCCAGCTTCTAGAATCTAGCCCTGTTCTACAGCAGAGCCGAAGAGCCACGCTGCCCAGCCTGCGCTTCTGCACCCACCAGGCAGTTCTGTGCATTCTCGGGCGGTTCTGGGGGGAAGGAAGACGTCTGTCGGCAGCCACTGTGCCTGCTTCCTGCTGGGTGCCAGCCGAGCTTCGGAGCCTTGGACACATTCCTTTGTCCGTCTGGTAGTGGGCAGCTGGAGCTGCTCTCACAGAAAGCTGGAGGAGCATTTCCAGCACCTGGGACCTGCCAACGCTGGGCTGAGATTCCTCAGCATCTGTCCACAACGAGGCTGTAGGCGGGCAGCATCCCCCACCTTGGACTAGGAAGGGACCTGAGGTTCCCCTCCCACCTTCCAGTGCCACGAGGGAGGTCTGTCTGACATTCTCTGGGGCGTCTAATCCAACAGCAGTGATAGAGGACATACAACAAATTAAATCAGAATGCAATAACAGTAGCTCGCATTCAATTAACAAACATTTAACGAACACGTCACGGTATGGCATACGCTGTGCTAGATGCTGGGCATAAAACCATGAACAGCCATCCCTGCTCAAATGGAGCAGACAGTCTAGTGGTGAAGACTGGAAATAACTAAACACATAAATAAAGTGTTCACAATGGCAATAAGTGGTGTGTAGCAAATGAAAATAATGTGTAATCAAGTGACTACTTCGGATGGGGTGGTCGGGGATGGCCCCTGAGGACGTGGCATTTAAGAGAATACCCGAGAAAGAAAAAGAGAGAGGACAGAGGAGGTCAGCAGTCACAAGCTTACTTGTCCTGATTGCTGTTGGGGCAGGAGAACCAGGGTGACAGCAGGGGACGAAGGATGTTCTAGCACACATAGCTGAGTTAACTCGATGCTCTGGGACTCGAAACATTTATTTTCTGAATTACGCCCTACACATTCATTCAGGAAGCTTTTACCAAGTGTCCTCTGCATGCCAGGCGCTCTGCTGGACGTGGTGAAAGGAAGATGGACAGATCAGCATCCCTTCTCAAGGCTGTTGAGTCTGTTGTGAGAGGGAGGACAGGGAACCAAGACAGTGTGGGAAGAGCTGTGGGTGGGAGAACCAAGGAGGGGCTTCCTAATCCCTGTGGGCCTTGAGGGAAGAAGACACTGTATGTGAGGCTCCCTGGAGGAGGTGACGCCTGAGGGGTCCTGGGGGATGAGGTTAGCCAGGCAAAGAGGAGAGCTCTTCCACTCCAGGCCGAGGGATTGACCTTGCGAAGGTGCAGAGGGAAGGGTAAGCAGATGTGAGAAGAATGCCCTGGAGCCTGTACCACACATTGAGAGTGGCTTGTGGAGTGAAGACAGGTTCCGAGGGGCCCAAGTGAGCGGCGGCAGGCAAAGGCTTGAGGAAAGGACCGCTGAGGTTCACGAGCTCAGACCCCTCTCTGGGTGTCTCTGCCTGCTGGGAGCCTTCCCATGGAAGGACCAGCTCCCTCCGCAGCCATTCCCCACATCAGAATAGAGGAGTCATCTGAACCAGGCACCCAGATGGGAGCAGGCAAGTACTTGCACATCCACGTGAACACTTGACTGCTTGGTTTTTTGGAGGGAAGGGAGCACTGGGATAAAATCTGTTCATCTAAAAGTAGGAACAAAGTTTTTCGTTTAGGGCAGGAAGGCCTTTCCAAGTTTCATTAGGCTTTGTGGTAGGTCTCTCTAGGCTGTAAAATTGCAAAGACTGCTATCACATCCCAATAAATGAGTAATACGATCATAAAGTAGAGAATGCTGTGTTTATTCCAGCCTCATAGGGAACATACAGCCTTCTCTCCTCCTTTCCTCCCTTCTCCCCTCTTTTGTTTCCCTCTCTCATTTCTAGCCCCCAGAGCCCCTGGTAATCTTTTTTACACACTCATTACTCCCTCAAAACCCTCCAACATAGATAAACCACACTTGATTCCTGGGAGCTCATCCCAACCTGTTGAGAACCAGGAAGTAAGCAGTAAGTAAAAAAGGTGGCCAGAAAGAGAGTGAGAGGGAGAGAGAGACCAAAGTCCAAAATTAATCAGTATTTATTGAGGATTCGTGGACTTACTGTGTTCAGTAACTGTGCTAAGCACATCACGTTCTCTGTTTCCCCAAACCTCTTCTATTTGCCCCATGAGATCTGCTCCCCACCCTCCCCCCTGCTCCGTGCCCCAGGAGGCTGCCCTGTATGCAGTGAATCACCATGTACCTTGTCTCTGGCTTCGGGCTTTGGCCGATGGGGGCCACTGGCAGAAGATCAGTGGATAGAAGAAAATTAGGTCAAGAACTTATTCCGCTGGGTCCACATCAGGTCATCACAGTCCAACGGCATCCTCCATGGGAGCCTGCAGCTCCTGCCAGACGCCCATTCTGTTGGCCGCCTTCTCTGGGCTCCCTTACCTCTTCCCTTCCTTCACCCCTTCAGGCTGGAGGTGGTAACAGCTCCCCACTGTTGCTAACCCTAAAGTGCTCCTCTATCCCTTGTTGGTTTCCTTAAACCCTCCCAGTTTGAGCAGGCCCTCTCTTTCCTATAGGATCCTGACAGTATGGTAATCTTTATGAGGTGAGTGCTGTATTCACCCCATTGTAAGACGAGGAATGTGAGGCTCAGAGAAGTTTAATAATTTGTCCAAGGACATACAAGGGTAAAGGGTAGAACTAAGACTCAAATCCAGGTGTTCCCGATACTGTGTTCCCGACGTGACTAAGCATGTGTGTGTTTAGTCATTACATCCGCATTGCGTCCCATGCAATGGCCATGGTCTCCCTGGACTCCATTAACTATCTGTTTGTTCTTTTATTTTGTTTCCCAACCCACAACCATATAAAAAGAGCAAAAATTCGGGGCGCCTGGGTGGCACAGCGGTTAAGCGTCTGCCTTTGGCTCAGGGCGTGATCCTGGCGTTATGGGATCGAGCCCCACATCAGGCTCCTCTGCTAATGAGCCTGCTTCTTCCTCTCCCACTCCCCCTGCTTGTGTTCCCTTTCTCGCTGGCTGTCTCTATCTCTGTCAAATAAATAAATAAAATCTTAAAAAAAAAAAAAAGCAAAAATTCGAAGTGAGTGCTAAAGGCAGACTTTCTAGTAAATAACGAGAAGGACCTGGTGACAGTCTGCAATGGAGAAAGGCCTAGTAACAATTAAAAATAGGCCTAAGAACTTCAGAAGCCTTCAGACTGCACACTGGCCACGTCTTCAGTGTGTTCTGAGGGATGGCGGCATTGACATTACGATCCTCTGGAGCCGGAAGTAAAGTTCTGAATTTGCCAAAAGAGTTAACTCGGGGTTGCCCAATTCTCCCTGACACTGGTTTTAATTTTAGCGGTCAGTTTTCATGCTTAGTTTGTAACACCCCAAGCACAGGGCAAAGGTTCTTTTTGGTTCTGAAACTGCTGATTCAGTTTGCATGAGGATATTACTTTTTAAGGAACTTTCAAAAACACCTAAAATTTAATTGTAGCCATAGTTTAGTTAGAGAATCCCTGGGTGAAGAATTTTCTCCACTTCCTAGATTTTACAGAATCTGACATCACTCGGGTTGGAGGGAGACTCTGGGGAGAAGGGCCAGGAGCCATTCAGTAGGTGGAAGGGCCTTTACCCTGGGACTCTGTCCACCGGCAGCTGTATGGAGGTTGTTAGGAGGATTTCACCTCCTGGCTGTCCTGTCGATGGCTTGTCTGGCCAGTCCTTCAAGATCATAGCTGGACAAAACCGTAAGAGGGCTGCTTTATGTTTGACTATTAGTAAGGTTGACCCTTTAATAATCTTTTGCATTTGTATTTATTTTGGTAATTCTCTTCACATGCATGTTAGAACTTGCTAGTTGCTTTCCAATATCTCCCCTTCTTTCTTAGTAACAAACCAAGTTTTTAGCTGAGTCCTTTACCAGCCAACTAAAGGATTACGTGTCCCGGGCTTCCCCGTGTTACCGAGTTCTGGCCAGTGAGGCGTAAGTGAAAATATCACATGGGACTTCTAAGAGGTCACCTGAAAAGGAGAGGTGTGTACCTTTCTATTCATTTCTCCCTTTCTTCAGCCCAATTTCTTAAATGAGGGCACGATGACTAGAGCTCAAGCAACCAACGTGGACAGTGAGAACTGTGCCCTAGGGATGGGGCAGAATGAGCTAGAAGAAGCATAGGTCCTTATTGACTCCTGGTGCTACCATATCAGCCCTGGACCTACACCTCTGGAATTTTTTTAATTTTTATTTTTTTAATGTGAGAGAGAAATACACTTCCATCTTGTTTAAGCCAGTGTTGTTTTCTGTTGTATGTAACTCAACTAAGTTCTAACTAATACAGAATGCTCTGTTTTTCTTCTGGAGCATGTTTTTTCATTTCTGATCTGTATTCTTTACTTAGGAAGGATAGTTTCTCTGTAAATGTAGTGATTATTCTCCCCATTTTTGCTTGCCTTTTGATTTATATGAGGGTTTTTTTTTAAGTTTTTTTAACTTATTTATTTGAGAGGGAGAGAGAGCGAGATAGAGCACGAGCAGGGTGAAGGGCAGAGGGAGAAGCAGACTCCCCACTGAGCAGGGAGCCTGATGGGGGGACTCCATCCCAGGACCCTGGGATCATCACATGAGCCGAAGGCAGACGCTTAACTGACTGAGCCACCCAGATGCCTAAGTTTTGTTTTTAAGGCATGGTTTTTTTTAATGTTAAAATCTCTAGAGTTTTAAAATGCTATTTGCTCTCTTATTTGAAGTGCTTCTCCATTCAGATCAGATAAATATCCATCAATGTCTTTCTAGATTTTTTTTTCATGATTCACTGTTTATACTTAGCATTTCATCCATTGGTGAGTGCTGTTGGTGGGTTGTGAATTTCTTGTAGGCCATGAGTTTCTAGCGCCAGGTAGTCTCCGGAGCTGTAGAACAGGGGCCAGTGTTAGCTCTCGTGAACACGGTCTGTCCTGGCCTGAGCCTCCTGAGGGCCAGGACACTCAGCGCACACACTCACTCCTACACCTTCTACCACTCACGCCTGTGCATTTCTGCCTGCTACCCAGGACAGCACTCTGGGCTGCTTCTGGGGCTTCTGTCTTCACCATCCTATACTCAGCTCTATTCCAGCTCATCTCAAATTCCTGTTCACCTAGACCAGGCCACTGACAGGTTGCCTAACTATCCCATTTTTTAAAATTATTTTTTCTCTGGAAAGGCAATATGAAGAATTTTTATATCTTTTTCTAAGTAGAATGGAGCTTTTTAAATTAAAATTTTGTTTTCTGATAAGAGGAATGGAACATGTGCCTCATCGAAAAAAATCAGAAAATATGGAAAAGCCCCAAACAAAATAAACATAAAAGCCAGAAACTCTCTATTACTGCTACTTTATAAAAACACAAAACATAGCCTTGTGTGATGACAGATGGTAGGTACACTTGTGGTGAGCATAGCATAACACAGAGTTCTTGAATTACTATGTTGTATCCCTGAAACTAATGTAATACTGTTTGTCAGCTCTACTCCAATTAAAAAAAAAAAATGCCTAGAGTAAAAAGTGAAATCCCTACCACCTCAAGAAGTAACCTCTATCGACAGCTGGAAGTATCTCTTTCCAGACTTACTTATACAAACACATGTAAAAGATACATATGTGCACAGTCTTGTTCATGAAAATTCCATCACGCTGTGTACTTGGTCAGCAGCTGTGTCCCTCTTTCTCAGACAGTACAGAGACCTGCAGCCTCCGTTCCAAAGGCTGCATGGGATGATCTCACTGCATGCGTGCACCAGTATTTCCTCCTCCCTCCTGTGATGAACGTGGAGTTTTCCAATGTCATGTAACTAACTGTATGTGAGGCCGCTCTAAACATCCTCATCCTTATATTTTTGTGCATTTGTGCCACCGATCCTGTCAGATTTCTAAAATTGAGACTGTTGAGTAAAAGGGTGCCTACATAGTAAATGACACAGGCCGCCACAACCTTGTACCAATAAATGCAGTGTCCGTGGAAACGGTCCTGTCGCCATCCCACTTCTGTCCCGCTGGTTGGCTCCTCACCTTGCTGCTGGAGTACTTTGGTGAAATTCAGATCTGATCCCACCCTCCCCTGTTGAAGAAGCCTCAGTGGCTCCTCACCGCCAACAGACAGAGCCCAGACGCTGAGCATTCATCCAGGGACCTCCTCAGTCAGTTTGGGTCCTCCGGGAGGCAGGGTGTAGGAGACCTATGGGGGTGCCTCCTGTGAAAGGAAAGGGAGGGGGGCAGGAGTAGGCAGGCAGACTGCAGTAGAGGTCTAAGTCCTGAGATGCAGGGGGGAAAGATTCCGCAACTGTGATGTGGCGTGGAGCATGTCTCCACCAGCCCAGTGGGGAGCTCTGGCGCAAAGACTGCCCACGAGAGGAGTCACACTATGGGTAGAAATACACAGACACTAGCACCCCTGCCATCATCTGCCATTGGCTGGGGGTCTCCCAGGAGAAAATATGACCTTGACCTGAATGGTTTGGCAGATCCTGAAGTTGCAAACTGTCCCTCTGGGCAACAGCTTCTCTGAGTGCACTTGTCCATGCCTGTCATGAACCACAGCCTGCCTTTTATTTCCTCCTCGCAGACCCCATGCTCTGGCACCACCAGCCTACCTGCCATAACCCCCAACCCTGCCCCAACCCTGACCTTTGCTCACCCAGTCCTTTCTGCCTGATATGCCACTCCTTCCCGTTATTCCAGTCTAAAGCCTAATGTGTTTTCAAAGCCCAACTTAAATGTCACCCCTCTGGGTCGCCTTCCCTGATCCCACCATGCAGAATTAATTGTTCCTTGCACTGGTGGTGCTATTTGTAGGTTAGTACTTCCCAGACTTGGAGTATTCTAGCTATTCTTTTCTCAGAATCTTGTCCCCTCAAACCTCAAAACGTAGCACAGCAAGTGTTGACTGAGGTATTCACCTGCCCCTCTCATGGCACCTCAAGGCTACGGGCCTGCACCTCCTAGAAGGGTTGGAAGCACACAGTCAGTGGTCCATAAATGTTGAATTGTCTGGGCCTCAAATGGGCAGGGCAAGGTGGGCAAATGGTCTTGGGGAGAGGGTGGAGTGTTTACTGTCATTGGGCATCACCTAGCTTGGTACCAAGTCAGAGTTTCAAAACTAAAGCATGTCTTCCTCTGTTCATATATTCCTCCATGATTTGGAAAGACCCCAAATTTTTTTAAGTCATCATTTTATTGCTGCTGGTCAACAGATGGGAACTTTTGGGGGGGGCTTCCCTCTTTCGACCACATTTTTAGGAGTTGGGATTTTGCATTTCTTTATCACTCATTCTCCTTATGGGTGTAAGAAGAACCATTATAAGACCTGGGATGAAATCTCCAGGTCAGATGAGTAGTCATTTTTTGATTGGATATTCGTGGAGGGGAGGGAGTTAGGAGGGATGGAAAGATGTTTTCGTCTTCTTTTTTCTTACATCCACCAATTAAAAAACTCCCCTGGGAGGGGACCTGTGGGAAATGTCTGAGGGTCTCTGGAGTGGGCATAGTTGGGCCAACATCAGAGCATGGTGGGAGAGAACAGAGGAAGAAATGCTGGCCCAGACTCTCTACCCGCCTTTAGATGTCCTTTGCCCGCTGTCCCTCAGCTGCAGGAGGCTGGGGCTGGGGTGGCCACACCCTCCACTCTCCCCTCAGCGTCTCCAAGCTGTCGGGTCCTCCAGGGACACCCTAGGGTTTTCTTACCAGAGTGAGGGCCATGCGCCTCTGCCTTCTCCAATACCGCACTCAGCGCAAGTATCAGCAAGGAGGTTCTAGGCTGAGGCCTTGGCTGTTGGTGCTGATTTGGCAGTGGTTAGGAATTCTCAGAGCTTTGTGGTGTTAGGAAGCCCGTTGTAAGCCCAAGGTTCTTATCTCTGGGTTCACAGGCTTATCTTCAGAGGTTGTTGGACCCACCCTCTCTCCTCAAATGGTATCAAATTGTACATTTTGTGGAGGCAGAGTTCTCATCAAATTCTTTTTTTACCAGTAAAGTCCATGATCCAAACCACTTCTTTAATCCAGAGAAGATTAGCCTTTCTAATTAAAAAAAAAAAAAGAATGTTTTCCTACAAGAGCCAGATTCTAGTTGGATGGTGGGCACTGAGTAATGGAGACACCAGGGTGATTCTAGAACGAAGCCCAGATCATCACCTTCACACTGTCATTGTCCCCCCAGGAGCTTTGCATCCCCTTCGTAATCAGAATTTGTGGTTTAGGGACCACATGGATTCAGTTGGCACGGATCCAGAAAGCTGAACCCCTGAGAGTTGAACTGAGTAGTCTGACACCCACCTCCAAGGAGGATGACCCAGAGACAGCAGCCCTTGCGGGTGTGTGGAGGGGGGCAAGAGAGCCGTGTTGACCCTGGTAAGCATGGAATATCTATGAGAAGAGCCCCTTCCTGGCTTTTTAAATGAATTCCAGCATCGTCGTTCTTAAACACCCTACAAACCTGAGCTGGGCGGATTCTGGTCTCCAGGGTGACAGTTTTGATGTTCCCAGAAACTGTCAGGAGTGTTTGGTGCACCGCAGCCGACCATGAAGGAAAAGAAAACCAGAAAAGGGCGAAAGTGCGTGAAAAGAAACGTCTCAAAGTAGAACAAAATGTTGAACTGGGTTACGAAAGCACAGAACTTTAACATGACAGCCTCTCCAGTTTTGACAGCCCCTCTCCTTGATTTTTGAAGTCCTGGTCACAGTTACAACCAGGGAGCCATATCTGTTGAGACTTCCCGAGGGTTACGTAAACAGTTTGGACGGTTCTATATTTTTTTTAAAGAACAGTTTCTGAAAACACTGAAAAAAAAATCCCACTTATTTAACATCTGAAGTCTGAGCCAGCCCTGGGAGTCCCTGGGATACCTTACAGAATCACTTCCTCCTGACTGTAGTGGGGGCAGGGCCCTGGCTAAGTCCCAAAGCTCAGTGCAAGAGCAGAGGAACAAGAGCTGGGTCTTCAGATTGTTCCTTGGAAGGGCAGCTGTGACTTGTCACCAACGGAGAGTGGGGGCGCAGGATGCAGTGGACATAGGGCTTCTGAGGACACGGTCCTTGCATGAGGGAGCATGTGCTCCAGGCGCACTCTGCCCACTTGCGATCCTATATGATGACAAAAGCACAGTTCCTGGGCCCCTACGTCAGGGTGGGATTCTTCTCTTCTTTGTCAAGGTCTTAGCAGCCTCGGTGGCCTTGAGGGTTTCTGAGACCTGAAGGGCTGGGCTTCATCTGAGAAATGCTTGTGTCTTTTGACACATCCTTGTCACTGACTCCTGTTCCCCCTCCAGTAGCCTCCGAAAGGTATCTAGAGAGAGAAACTGGTGTTTTATGCACAAGTGTCAGTGGCTTAAAGGAAGCAAGAAGGTCCTCCTGCTTCAAAGTCCTCCTCGCCCCACGCATATTTCAACCATACCTCAAGTTTGCCATTAGAAGTGTATTTTCAGTTAAGTATTCCCCCTCCCCAGGTGTTATTTTGGAAGTGCAGTCAGCTGAAGATGCATAGCTCATTAATGCAAATTTGCTTTGTCAAACTGATGGGTTCCACTTAGAACCACTGGGCCAGTGGTTCTAAGCCTTGTTGAGGTCACACACACCTTCCAGAATCAGAGGAAATAGATGGACAAACGTCCAGAATTTTACATACTGTTTGTGGAGTTCAAGGACCCTTTTCTTGACCCTACCCTGGAGCTCTGAGTTCTGTGAGAAGATGGTAAAATGAGAAGAGGTGGTGGGGAGGGGTGGGGAACAGGCACAAACAAGGAACCCGGGTGCTGCTAGAGATCACTTGTGGTTTTCCCCAAAGCTAGTGATGTGAACATGTTAGAAATGAATGTCTGTCACCCAGCTGTGGTCACTGCCCTGCCCTGGAGAGGAGGTGTGCTTCCGTCAGCCCATGATGTTGGGGACTTGTACACCATGTCTCTGAGCTCCCCAGGCCATGTGCAGAATATCTCTGTTAAGCTGGATGGGGAGAAAGATGCCCCAGGAACTCTAGAGCTGGCTTTCTGCTGGAGGAGACAGAAGGAGGCTTGTGTCCGTTTGTTGGGTTGGGGTCCTCTTGGCAAGGGAACAGGGGCCACCAGCCTTCCACTACCACCCCCCCGGCAGAAGAAGTGTGGGCTTGATCCCTCCAGACTCCATATTAGAACCCCGAGTCTGAGATCTGTTTTATTTTCTTTGGGGAAGTCAGTTTTACAAGTCAGCTTGTGATTCCCTGGGTATTGTTCTGTTCAAACTGGGGGAAACGTGGGGAAAGTTTTTGGATCCAGACTTCATTTGAAGGCATCACGGGGGATTTTGGAAGTGATGCAGCATAGTGAAACAAGCTTAGGGATCGTTTGTCGTTCCGTGCTTGCTATGTGAAGCTCCTTCTGCCTGTGGTGACTCAGGGAGGGGAGAATTTCCCCTTCTTGAGCCAGCTGGACAAGTGTCAACACTTCTGTCTTTGCAGGCTCTGGCACAGAGGAGGAGGGGAAGGGCCTGGGTTACAGGGAGCCCGCAGGGTTTGGGGGGCTGGGCCCAGTTGAACACACATGAAAAGAGGGTGTCCTTCTCTTGAGTCAGTCAGTCAGGGGGCCCCTGCCCCCACAGAGTCATCCTCAGCGCTGGGCACAGCACCACATCCAAACTGGACACCAGCTTGTGTGCGTTGAACTGGAGAGAGACTCACCTCTCACCTCCATCCCGTCCCAGAACAAAGCCCAGGCTTTGCACGTCACACTCAAGCAGGCACGCCCTCACGAGCAGAGCCAGTGTTTCTCCCACACTCGCTGTCAGACTTTCTCCATTACTTCTTTGTATTTTTTCTAGTATTAGTGATTTTTGTCATTATTTCTGTGTCCACTGGATTTCTTAATATTAAAATAAAGATTTCTTAAATAGGATCCAAAAAACACTAGTCATAGATGAACATATAGTTAAATTGACCTTTCTTGAACTTCTCTTCATCAAAAGTTACCACTGAGAGAGTGAAAAGGCAAGTCACAGACTGGTATTTTCAGTAACATACCTGACAGGGGGCTTCTATTTAGAATGTACAAAGAACTCCTGCAGGTCAACAAGAAAAAAGAGAAAATAGGCAAAAGTCTTTTTTTAAGATGTATTTATTTGAGAGAGAAAGAGAGAAAGTGCCCACAAAAGGGTAGGAGGGGCAGAGGGAGAGAATCTCGAGCAGACTCCCGCTGATCTCACCACCCATGAGATCGTGACCTGAGCTGAAACCAAGAGTCGGCCACTCAACCAACTGAGCCACCCAGGTGCCCCAAAATAGGCAAAAGTCTTGATTAGCAAATCTTAAGAGTGGATATCTATATAGCCAATAAGCAAATTAAAACGTAGAAGATATACACTCACCCAAAGGACTAAGACTTAAAAGATTGATAATACCAAATATTGCCTAACCCTCATACGCTCCCGGCAGGAGTGCCAACTGCTATAATCACCTTGGAATAATGTTAAGCAGTACCTACTAAAGCTAAGATTATACCCATTTCATAGGCCATGAATTCCACTTGTGGTGCGTGCTCAAGAGGAGTGAGTGCATATGTCCACCGTGTTTGTAATATTTTTTCACAGAAGTCCCAAACTGGAAACAGCCCAAATGTGCATTTGTAATAAAATGGATAAATAAATTGTGTCATATCCATACAGTGGGATACACCACAGCAGTTTTAAAAAAGAACATACTATGGTGACACAGAACAACATAGATGAATCTCACGGACATGTGGAGCAAAAGAAGCCCCACACCAAAAAAAAAGTG
Organism: Ailuropoda melanoleuca; assembly: GCF_002007445.2. Taxonomy (NCBI): domain Eukaryota; kingdom Metazoa; phylum Chordata; class Mammalia; order Carnivora; family Ursidae; genus Ailuropoda; species Ailuropoda melanoleuca. Next base: position 21,544,833 of record NC_048220.1, read on the forward strand.
CACATTATATGAATCCGTGCTCCTGAAGGATGGGACCACACCGCTCCTGTGGGAACCCCCAGTGCCTGGCACAGTCTCTGCTCCACGCGGCAGGCCCTCCGCTGATGTTTGTGGACGGTGAGTGAAGTGAGGCCCTCACTACTGAAGGGGCCTTCAGCGTAAGGTCGTGTATGCGTTAGAGTGGAACCCGTCCAGGAGGCAGCTGACATGCTCACGGTTCCGCCGTAAAATGAAGCAGAATCTACGTGCTGTGAAGAGGAGCAGAAATGAAGCCTTGTCACCAGAATGGGGAGGGGAGTGGAGGAGGGGCTGTGTGTTCTCGGAAGAGACGCTCACAGGTGCTCAGGGGACTAGGAGGGCTTCCTGAAAGGGGTAGTGTGGTGCTGAACTCTGAAAGGGGGTTGAGAGGACAACAGGCAGGAGAAGCCTGAGAAGGGCAGCCCAGGCTTAGGGGGTCGTATAACCAGGTGGTTCCTGAGCATGAGTTAGTGCGAGTCCGAACTGCCTGGAGGCCTTCTGAAAACAGGGCCGGCTGGCCCCTCCCAGAGATTCTGACCAAGCAGGTCTGGGGTAAGGCCTGAGAATTTGCATTTCTAACAAGTCCCACGTGACGTTGGTTGATGCTCCCGGTCTAGAAGCCACATTTTGAGAACCACTGGCTTCAGCCAAAGTCAGCTGGTCCAGCCAGTTGCATGTCACCTGAGCCACAGTGTGAGGTGAGCCAACAGCCAATGGGCGGGGGGTGGGGAGTGTGGATAGGTGTAGTGGACCATGACCTGGAGGCTGTCTGAGGAATTTAGACATAATTCTACAGACTTAATTTAAGGCCCCATGGATGGACGTGAGTAATGGCTGTTCTCTGGGATGTCCCCACTCCAAGGTCTGGGTACCCTTAGCCAGAAGCTTAAAGCTATACGGATACGCAGGTGATAAATGCGTCCTGCGTTGGGCCTTGTTGGGACAAGCTCGGCATGCATCACATCTGCAGAGGGAGACCCCGTTTACACTGATGGGCAAACAAGGATTTTAAAAAGGCATTATTTTATTTTCAAATTTTTAAATGTAATTTTTATAATTTAATTCCAGGATAGTTAACATACAATGTTGTATCAGTTCCAGCTGTACAATATAGGGATTCAACAATTCCAACAAGTGCACTCCTTAACCTCATCACCTATTTCACCCATCCCCCCACCCACTTTCCCTCTGGTAACCCCATGAGTTTGTTCTTTAGATTTAAGAGTCTGTTTCTTGGTCTGTTTCTCTCTCTCTTTTTGTTTTCCCTTTGCTCAGTTCGCTCTGTTTCTTAAATGCCGCATGTGAGTGAAATCATATGGTAATTGTCTGTCTCTGACCAATTTCACTTAGCATTATACCCTCTAGCTCCATCCATGATATTGCAAATGGCAGATTTCATTCTTTTTTATCGTTGACTAATATAATATAATTATTATATAATTATAATTATATAAGGTATAATAATATATAATATAATATTCCATGGTGTGTGTGTGTGTGTGTGTATTTCACATCTTCTTTATCCATTCATCTATCCATGGACACTTGGGCTGCTTCTATAATTCAGCTATTGTCAACAATGCTGCTATAAACATAGGGGTGCGTGTATTCCTTCAAATTGGTGTTTTTGTATTTTGGGGGTAAATGCTAGTGTGATTACTGGAACATAGGATAGTTCTATTTTTAACTTTTTGAAGAACCACAGTGGCTGTACCAGTTTGCATTCCCACCAACCCTGCACGAGGGTTCCTTTTTCTCCACATCCTCACCAGCACTTGTTTCTTGTGTTGTTGATTTTAGCCATTCTGACAGGTGTGAGGTGATATCTCACTGAAGGTTTGATTTGCATTTCCCTGATGATGAGTGATGTTAAGCATCTTTTCAGGTGTCTCTTGGCCATCTGGATGTAAAAAGGCGTCATTTTAAATATGTAACATCAGGATTATTAGTAGTCATGTAGTACATGCATGCTGTGGGGATGGCAGTGGAAAGAAAGTCTGCAGATCTGACCAGTCAGGCAAAAGCAGCAGTTTTACTCTCAATAAAGAGATCATTGCTCTAGATTTTTCTTCCCAGTGGCCCACAGCCCTCCCAGGTTCCCAGGGACAAAGGTGCTACACCACACACCCAGTCCATTTCTGCCACCAGAGAGACACCTGGATCCTGGAAGTTTCCCCCAAAAGGTTTCTCTTTGGCTAAGGAAGGGAGAGATAGTCACTTGGGTGGGGTTTGGGGAGGGAGGTCAACTCTGAATGCCTCAGGTGAAGAGTCCCTGCCCCTCCCCGGGATTGTCCTGGTCAGGACACCGGACCGGCAGGACAGACCCTTTCCTGGATGACCCAGGTACGAAAAGCAGATGCCATCTGTCGTCCTGGGTACTGGCTTCCAGTTATACCTCCGATAAGCTACACTGAGTACCTGCTCTCTGTCAAGAAATCTCCTGGGTGTGGTAGAGACACAGATGAATCAGCTTCTGTGTGCCCTCCAGAAACACACAATTTAATAGGGGGGGAGACAGTGGCCATTCCTGGTCATTAAAAACCCTTCTTCCCAGGGATGCCTGGGCCACCCAGTTGATTAAGGGGTTAATAAGCGTTTGCCTTCAGCTCAGGTCATGATCTCGGGATCTTGGGACTGAGCCCCATGTCCATCTCCCTGCTCAGCGGGGAATCTGCTTCTCCCTCTGCCCCTCCCCCTCCATGCGCACACTCCCACGTTCTCTCTCTCCCAAATAAATAAATAAAATCTTTAAAAACACTTCTTCCTGGTCTCTTGTTCCCTCCCTTCACATCCTTGGTCTAGGTCTAAATGCCTTCTCACCCTCACTCCCCAGCGCTGGAGGCTGGGGGCTGTCATGATTCAGCAGGATCCTAGGGTTACAGACATGAGTAAATCAAGATGCTTTTAGTCTGGTGGGGAGCCCTTCCTGCCCCATACCTGGGATAGGGCAGTTCTGAGCAGGTGCCCTCCAACCACTCCCTGTGATGCTGGGGCCATGACCATAAACTCTGGGCTGAGGAAACTCAAGTCCCCTTGCTGGCTGGGCTCCACATTGACAAAGGGAGCCTAGGGACTCCTGCCTTTGCATCAGCCTGTCCCAGACCAGTCAAGTCACAAGTCTCTGGAGATTACAGCTGCTGCATACATCATTATCCGCAGGAAGATGAGACAGGGCTCAGGTGACTGTCAGTGCCCTGCTGACTTCCTGAGGACCTCCTTTTTCTTGGAGTCCTGCCTCCCTTTTCCCTCAGGGACATGGAAACTGGCTTGCTTCCTCCTCACCTGCACGCCGGCTCCCAAAATCCCATTTGCAAGGGAATCACCTACAAGAGAGCAGGGACCTAGAAATCAGAAGCAGATTTAGATCTTGCTGTGCTACTCCCTTGGTAGGTAACTAGGGCAAAGCCCCTAACCTTTCTGAACCTTAGTTTCCTTTATCTGTAGAATGGTGTTAATGACCTTGGTTACATCATAGTATTGTTCAGAGGCACAGAGGATACAGAAGCAAAATTCTTGTCCTTAAACTGCCTTGAAGTCTAACAAGGGAGTTGGACAAGCACACACACTGTGTGACCTGTATCAGACCAGAGGCTTGTTTGGGGTGCAAATAGCGAGCAGAGTGGAGGCAAACTAATTCTAGCTAATAAGGGGATCTGCAGAGCTGCCATGGGGTGTGGGGCTGGAAAGAAGCAACTTTCCAGGGTTTTGGACTGGTGTTTGTTGAACACCAGACACTCTGTTAAATATTTTACCCATGTTTTATTTAGTGCTCACAACAAGCCTATGAGATAGGTTTTATCGTCCCCATTTTATAAATAAGCGAACTGAGGGTTAGAAAGGATCGTGCATTGCCTTGGCATCGTATTAATTGAGCATCTGCTACATGCGAAGTGTCGCAGATTGAACAGTACACAAAACAGACCCAAGTCCCTTGTATCTGGAGCTCACATTCTGTAGGTGAAGCCACTTGCCCAAACTGAGACTGGAATGTGCCAGAACTGGGACTCAAACCCAATTCTGGTGGCCTCCTGGGCTTGTGCTTTTCCCACCTCACCCCAGAACTCACTGCTCCCCAGGACACTCCACTCGTGCGGGGCACAGACTGCCCCCTGCCAGCCCTCCTGGGGATTCCGGAGCAAGGCTGGGTCAGAGATAGGAGAGGAACTGCCATTTCTGTAGAACCCTCTATGTCCCAAGCTCTCCCTGGCAGCCCTATCCCCAAAAAGGCTGAATGCTTGACTACCTAGATATTTTCCCCAGGGAGGGATGGAAAGGGGGAGCTTCCCCAAGGGGATTTCAGGGGAAGATGGGGGTGCTCTTTATGCTCCCATCAGAGGGAGACACCCTCTTCCTGGCTCAGGTGGAATCCCTTTGGATTTCACTGGGGTTAAGAGTGGGACTTCTTGTTTTCCTATTGTTTCGGCCCTCAAGGGAGAGAACTCAGGACCAGGATGTATCTGAGGATAAAACCAGCCTCTGGCATCTGAGTGAACTCTGGCTCCTTGGTACAAGGCTCAGCTCTGCTCTTCCACTGTCCTCAGCTTCAGGCTTCTGGATGCCATGAGACCCGCAACACTCCCACTGGGCATTGATGGTTTCCTTGAACCCAATTAAATAATCAGGGATTTGCAAACCTACCCCACTAAGAAAAAAAGATTCAGGATTGTTTATTCTAGCATTTACTCCTAGTGGCAGTCACTTGGAAACAATCTAAGTGGCCAATGTTCGGGGAGTAAATAAAATATGGTGAAAGTATTCAGTAGAATACTATGCAGCCATTAAAATCGTCACGTGGAAGAAAACTAAATGGCATCAGAAGAGTGCTTATAATAGATTCAGTCAAAATTTATGACTTTAACACTGTACACAGAACAGAATGGACAACCCAATCTCATTTTTTAAAAAAGATTTATTTATTTGAGAGAGAGAGAGAGCATGCAAGTGCAGGAAGGGGCAGAGGGAGAGAAGCAGACTCCCCACTGAGCGCAGAGCCCGACTGACTCAGACCCCACTGAGGCTGGATCTTGACCCTGAGATCATGACCTGAGCTGAAATCAAGAGTTGACGCTCAACTGACTGAGCCACTCAGGCACCCCAACCTGATCTCATTTTTAAAAACTCTGTATATATATGCATAGAAAAACGTCTACAAGGATGAGTACCAAGTATAAGCAGTAGTCATCTCTGGGTAATAGAATTGTAAGTGATTTTTTTCCTCCTTTCTTCAATATTTTCCAATTCCTTCAGTGAAAATGCATGTTTTTTTGTAATCACGGAGAGAAAATCCCACAGTATATATTAAAGAGAGAAGAGGAAGAGAATGTCTCCTTTTGGCCCTGTACTTAGCTGATAGCAGGCCCCGGCCAGCTCTGGAAGATTTGGAAGCCCGAAAGTCGTGGGGCAGGGGCCGGTGTGCGGAGACCTAGCTGGGCACCAGCTCCCAGACAGGCCACCTGACCACACAGCCTGGCTGAAGGAGGCCGCTCCCACACGTTTCTTCCTCTCTCACCCCATCTCACCGTCTTCGCTGCATTTGTGGGCATCTCTCTTTTGGACGATCGTCTCCTCCACAAGGCAGGCTCCATTGCCTATCCTGTTCCCTCTGACTTCCCATCAGGAGAGGGGGCCCAAGTGTGATCTTGGTTTATAAGCAGAAGAGGACATACTCAGCAGCCCCAAGCTCTGGGCATTGACCCTAAAGCTGCAGAGGAGAGTGAGAAAATGGGAACTCCTACATGGGAGTCTAGAAACAGGCAGATAGCTGGCTCATGGGGCCAGATGCTGGATGAAGGTCAGCCACCTGCAGAACCCGGTCCAGCTTGAACCACAGCTGCCACTGACATGGAGTGTGGAAATGCCAGCTTTGTGAGCCCCGTTTTTTGCAGAAGTAAAGTGCAGGTGGAAGCAATTAGTCTGATTATCCCTTCCCCGTTCGCTCCCAGGGCTCCTGCGGCCGCCCTCACTCTGTCCCCAGGCTGATGACTTCAGCTCTTCTCTTTTGAACCTGTTGCAGTCAGGTTGTCATCCCAACCCTTCCACTGAATCTGCCCTTGACCAAGATCACCTGGGACTCCAAGATGCCAAATCTGGTGATTAATTCTTTGTCCTCACGTGACTTGACCTATCACAGTGGATTGCTCCATCCTCCTTGAAACCCTTTCTCCTGGTTTCCCTCCTGTTGTACTTGCTACTTCTTCTCAGTCTCCTTTACTGTCTCTCAGTCCTTAGACAGTTTCCCTACTGACAGTCACCCCTTTGGTGACCTCATCCTGTGTCATTGCTTTAAAGAGCTACACGCTGAGCATTTGCAAATCTTCATGCCTAGCCTGGACCTCTCCCCTGAGCTCATATACCCACCTGCCTACCAGCCTCTCCAGTTGAGTGTCTTAAAGGCATCTCCTACTTAACATGTCCAAAACTAAGTTCCTTGTCTTCCCCCCAATCTCCATCAACATGGAGATAATGCAAGCCCGATAAGGGCAATTCTAGTCTCCTATTGGCTCGAACCAAAAATCTCAGAGTCCTATTTGAGTTCTTTATTCCAGATCCACTTCTAATCCAGCAGCGAATCCTGTTGGCTCTGCTTTCTAGAGTCTGACCATATGTCAGTACCTCTGTGCTGCCTCTCTAGTCCAAGCCACCGTCGTCTCTTGCCAGAATTTCTGCAGCAACCTCCTAAATGGTCCTACCTGTGCTCCTCGATTTATTCTCAACACAGCGTCCTGAGTGATATTGGTTTTTTGGGTTTTTTGTTTTGTTTTTAAGAGGTGGGGGGAGGGGCAGAGGCAGAGGGAGAGAGAGAATCTTAAGCAGGCTCCGTACCCAGCCCAGAGCCTGACGCAGGGCTGGGTCTCAGGACCCTGAGATCATGATCTGAGCCGAAATCAAGAGTCGGACACTTAACCGACGGCCACCCAGGCTCCCCCAGAGTGATATTGTTAAGATGTGAGTCATATCATGTCACTTTTTTGTGTAACACTCTCCAGTGGCTCCCATCTGAGTCAAAGCTCAAGTTCATACAAGGGTCTTCTTTTGGTGCCCTCCATGCTCTGAACCTCACTGCCTCTCTGATCCCCTCTCTTACCTCCCCTTCACTCACTCTGCTCTGGCCACACCACCCTCCCCAGTGATCTTTACCATGTCAAACAGCCTCTCACCTCTGGGGCTTTGCATGTGCTCTTCCCTCCACCTGGAAAACTTCTTCCCCATTAAATGGCAGGGTTCATGCCCTCATTTTTTTCAGGTCTTTGTTCATAATTCACTTTCCCTGGCCATACTATTTAGAATTTCAGTACTCCTGCCCACCTGTTCCAACACTCCCTTCTCCTTCTCCTGTTTGCTTTTTCCTCCAGAACACTTTCCTCTTTTGACTACTGTATATTGTATTTTTTTTCTTTCTCTGGTTGTTGGTCTCCCCTCATAGAATGTAAGCTCCATGAAGGCAGGTCTCTTGTCTACTACTGTATCTCCAGAGCCTGAGAACAGTCCCGGCATATAGTTGGTGCTCAATAAATACCTGATGAATGGCTGTATGACTCAAAATACATGAAAGGATGATTTACTGTTTATAAAAGTCCTTGAGACATGGTGGAAAGAGCCCTGGGGTTCCTGCCAGCATAGGAGTGTGAATACACCGAGTGAGAAAGAAATGCCCCAAGTGGAGAATGTCCATGTGTGGAAGTCATGGTGCTCCCATCTGACGTGGGCCAGCATGCAGCCAGCTCACACCTCACTGGCTTCTGAAGAGCTCACCACAGATGAGAGGGGCTCCACTTCACTTCCATCCAGGCCTTTTTTTGCCCTAAGGCCTGCCCTAAAGGCTGTGTCTCAATCACTTACTTTCCTTTTCTTCTCCAGGTGCCAGAGTTTTCAGCCTGTTGGAGGAAGATACATCAAGGTAAGAGAACAATAAGACTGTGTCTAGTTTGGGACTTCCCAACTTACAAGGCCTTGGAAGGTATTCAAGGAAAACCAGAGTGTTCAAAGTGTTGGCAGCTGGATGAAGTGAGGGTCCAGGGGACTCATCTTGACTTCCTGGATAGAGTGTGGGCGCTGGGACAGTGAGGACAGCTCAGTAGTCAGCAGTGGATCCTCAGCGGTGGCGGCAAGGTCTTTAGACCCAAGAAGACTGTGCTTCCCTTGGGAAACAGGGCAGCCCCTCCCAAGCCAGTCAGCTGTGCCCATTGCCTGGCCCTCCTGCTCCGCGTTACTGACCTCCCTCCAGGCCTCTCTCCTTCTTGCCTTGCTCTTCTGCCAGGCCTGCTGAAGTCAGGGTGTCCTGGGCACTTTTTCTTTTTTAAAGCAATGATGGTTTGGGTCTAGATCTAGAGAAATAAGGGATGCTTCCTGCATAGGGGTTCTCTGATTCTGTGTTAAATCACTGTCCAAATTTTGAAGAGTGAAAACACTCAGTAAATAATGGATGTTGGGAGTTGTGTGCCGATGGGTACTGCTGACGAAATTCGAAAAGAGGCAGTGTTAAAAATGTGTCCAGCCTTGGACCAAGCCATTCCACTTTCTGGAATTTATCCTAGGAAAATAATTACAATTGTGCAAAGATATGTGTACAAAGATAATTTGTCACTGAGTTGTTTTATAATGAAAGAAAGAAAGAAAGAAAGAAAGAAAGAAAGAAAGAAAGAAAGAAAAGAGGGAGGGAGGAAGGAAAGAAGGAAGGAAGGAAAGAAGGAAGGGAGGGAGGAAAGAAAGGATAGGAAAAGAAAAGAGAGGAGAGGAGAGGGAAAAAAAAGGAATGGAATGGAAAAGAAAAGAGAAAAGAAAAGAAAAAAAATGAAAAATTGGACAGCCCCAAAAAAAGGAATTGGCCCTTTAAAATCTGGCACATCCACACAAGGGCACGTCATGCAGCAGAGTGACCTAGGTGTATACTTATTGGCAAGAAAGATGTTTGCATATATTGTTAAGTTTAAAAAAAAAAGGGGGAAAAATGTAAAAAGCTCAGCAAATATGCAAAGCAAGTGGCCTGGGACTCAGGCTGGAGGGTTGAAATCCAGGTCAGTCTCTTAACCCGTGTGAGAGCTCAGGCAAGTGATGCGATCTCTCTAAGCTTCTACTTCTTGCCAGTAAAACGGGCGTAATAACACAGGTCTCGCAGAGTTGCGAGAATTGGTTGGGATTAACACATCTAAAGGCCTCAGCACAGGGTTTGGCCTGTGTTGAGTGCTCAGCAGTTGGTTACCCAGATGAGGTGCAAACCAGTAGTATTTCTACTTGTGTATAAGCCTGGAAACGTTCTGGAAATTCATAGACAAGTAATGGTTTTATTTGGGTGGTAGAATGGTGGGTGATTTCCAAATTTTTCTTATTTTTATACAAGGAATACATGTTACTTATTTAATGATGATGCAATTTTTAAAAGGAAGTAACAATTGAAAAGGTTAAAAGAAAAAAAAAACCTGTCGTGCTTTTGGCAGGCAAGCCGGCTACGCAGCCCCCAGGGGAGGGGGGGATGGGTAGAGGCAGGAAGGGGGGAGGAAGAGGAAGGGCAGTGGGTGAAGGAAAACACTAGAAGGACTGTTAGGCCTGAGGACTGGTGTCCAAGGAGATGTACCTCAGAGGTAAGGTTCAAGGCCCTACAGGCATGTTCCCCACTCTGGCCCCTCCTGGAGAGCTCTTGTCAGGAGATACGGTGACTCAAGGCCCATCTGTCCCATGAGATGAGGACGAGTGTGTGCCACTACCTCTGGCAGCCGAGCACAGCAGCGGAGGAGCCCTGGGCCTTCAGAAAACCAGCATCTTGTCCAGGCCCAGAGTAGGAGAGGCAGGAAGTCCTAGTGAATTCCTCAGTTCTTCAAAGGATGACTAGCTCCTCTCTTCTTTGGCTCCCTGGCCAGATCCACACTCGAGAGCAGGGTCTCTCAAGCAAATACAACCTGCTGGGAAAGGGAGCCAGTGACTGGTGACCGCCCAGGGGTTACTGTGCTGGTTCCCAGGTTCCCATCCCCACCCACACCCACCAACTGCCTTCACTGGCCAGTGACATCAGGAGAAACTCCTCCACATTAACGAGGTGCCAATTTATTCAGCGTTCTTGGGGCATGGCTCACCCACTTAAGTGACTTTTGCAAACAATCAAACTTAATCCCATCACATTGTAATTTTTTTTAAAGATTTTTTAAATTTATTTATTCGACAGAGATAGAGACAGCCAGCAAGAGAGGGAACACAAGCAGGGGGAGTGGGAGAGGAGGAAGCAGGCTCATAGCAGAAGAGCCTGATGTGGGGCTCGATCCCGTAATGCCAGGATCACGCCCTGAGGCGAAGGCAGATGCTTAACCGCTGTGCCACCCAGGTGCCCCACACATTGTAATTTTTAATTGTACTCATTTTTAAATAATTTCTGTCTTATCACATTGGTCAAAATACTGCATATGGTTTCTGTATCAACAGTACAGAGAGGTTCGTAATAAAAATCCCCTCCCTTAGCTTCCTCGGTCCCGCTCTCTCTAGAGGTAGCCTCTTTCAACTCTTTCATTAGTTTCTACCTCTGTTTATCTTATTATTTCTTGATTTACCAATTTTAGACATCTGTTGACTTCTTGTGGGAGACAAGAATTGAGCTTCCTACAAAGCCACTTCCAGTTCTTGCCCCATCTCCCAGGAAAAATATAACACGATTTTTGGTTAACCCTGTAGTGAGTGTAGAGGTGTTCTTCACTGCTGAGCTAAGTAGTGTGTTGTGTGTCCTTGAGTTCTGGGGGGGAAATCTTCTATCTTTGATAATTTTCTCCCCTTTATTTTACCTGTTGGACCTACTGGATTTACTCTTCTGATTTTCTTGCATTTTCTATTGCCCTTGGGTTTCCTTTCTTGGGCAACTTTACTTGATTTGATCCTCCAACCCTGCTGCTGATGTTGTTTTAATTTTGGCTTTCATGTTTTTAATATACAATTATTCATTCTTGTCTTCCGTGCCTTTTTTCATAATATCACGTTCTTGTTTTATGGATATACTCTTGCCCTCTTACCTCTCTGAAGGCATTGTTTATTTATTTATTTTTCTGTCTGTTTGTTTTGTTTTAATATTCTTCTGTTCTCCTTAGTATCTTGGTTTTCACCTAGCTGCTTTTTGTGTGTTTGTTTTCTCTCTTTCATGTTGAAGGCTTTCCTCAAATGTCAAATGTCTTGGCTGTGTGTTGATACTTGTGAATGAGGCAATAAAAAGCTGAATTAAACTGTAGGGTTGGGGACAACGTATCAGCTGGAGTTTTGCTATAGGGAGCAAGCCAGTCTTTTCGTTAACAAGCCTCTAAATGTCAGACTCTGTTCTCTAGAGCTAGGTTTCTCAACCTTGGTGCTACTGATATTTTAGTAAATAATTGCTTGTTGTCAGGGGCTCTGGTGCCCTGTAGAATGCTTAGGAGGGTCACTGAACCTCCAGATGCCTTTCCTAGACTTGCGATAACCAAAAATGTCTATAAACATTGCCAGATGTCCCCTGGGGGACAAGATCACCCCACTGAGAACCAGTACTTAAGCCATCTCACTTCTCAAGAGAAGCATTCTGACTCCTTGTTCCCATTACTTATTACTGCATGACAAACCACCCCAGGACTTAGCCGCATAAACAACAGCCATTTTATTATTGTACAAGTCAGGAATTCAGAAAAGGCACAGCTCTGCAATGTCTGGAGCCTAGGTTGGGGTGACTAAATGACCAAAGGCTTGAGTGCTTGGGATTTGGAACAGCTGGAGCTGAAGGATCTACTTTCCAGATGGTTCTTCACTTGTCAGGGTAAGCAGGAAGCCTGGCCTTGGCTGGGACTGGTGACCAGAGAGACTGCACATGGAGTCTCTAGCATCCAGCCCAGTAGTTGGATCTCTTATGTGGTAGCTCAGAGCTCCAGTGTGAATGCCCCAGCCAGCAATATGGGCACTGCCTGGCCTTTTATGGCCTGGTCTTGGGAGTCACGTGGCATCACTTGCCACTGTAGTTGCAAGGCCCACCCAGAGTCAAGGAAGGAGACCAACGCCCACTTCTCAATGGAAGATGTGTCAAAAAAATTTGCAGCCATGTTTTAAATTCACCACACTCTAGAACAGGGTAATATATGCCTGGGGCAGGGTGGGGTGTGAGGCATGGGGACCTTGAAGCTCACTATTCAGCCTTTAGACTTTGCCCTCATCTCCCATTTGCATCCTTGTGTTCATCCGCCATCTCCTCTTTTGCCTCCCTCTCTCCTGTTCAGGATCTTTAGTCTCCGGCTGTGTGGCGCAGTGTGGGGTGGGATCGAGAAGGAGTTCCCTGGTTCCTTACCCCACTGCCTCCTATGCCTAACCCCCACCGTCATAATCCCTAATTTCCCCAAGGTCTGAGCTCCTCCAGGGCCCTGGGGGTTAAGGGGCTGGCCTCCTGTCAGCATCTCCCTCCACAGGCCCTGAGAGACTAGCTTCCTCCATGCCAGCCATCATTCCTCCGTCTGCTTTCCATCGTGCTGGAGTCCACTCAGACCTCATCCACCCATGTCTCCTCGTTCTCTTTGAACTTAAGGGTTGATACCGTTTTCTTTCTTTTTTTCTTTCTTTTTTTAATTTATTTTTTAAGTTTTTATTTAAATTCCAGTCAGTTCACATACAGTGTTACTAGTTTCAGGTGTACAACATAGGGACTCAGCACTTCCATACGTCACCCACTGCTCATCACAACAAGTGCCCTCCTTAATCCCCACCACCTATTTCACCCTTCTCCCCAGTATACCATTTTATTTCCTGACTGGCATTTTAGTGGCACTTCAGGAGAGAAAGAAGACGGGGACATGTGAGTAACCTGATGTCTTTAACTGGAAGCCCTGTTGTGCTTGTTTTGGAAGGAGGCCCATCTCTAAATTGTGTTATGATCTTCCCTGCCCAGTTAAAGCTCCGTTAAGTAGTGCAGTGACCACATTTAACCCTTCACTGGTAATTCATAGTCATCTTTATGAGTGTACATGTTTACCTTGGAATTATGAAGCTAAGTAGAGCAATTTGTCCCTCCATGATGGGGACCGGGATCACTGTGGTAAAATCCCTTAAGCCTTTTTTCATGGTCATCTCTGTCTCAGGCTGCCTCTTGTCCCATTCATTTGTGGTGAGGATGCCACATTACAGCACATTAACTTCCAATCTACTCCTCTGAGTGACTAAACCAGACGACTGTGCAGGGTATCTCAGCCACTGCCCTACCCCTACCCATTTCCTACCTTTCCTCTCTCTTTCCTGCATTTGACGTTTATGGATTGCATCAACCAGGCTCCATGGCATCTTACTTCCAGTTGGGTTTGGCCAACTGAAGACCCCTGCGGGAGATTGAGAATAATGGTGGGGTGCTTTAGGGTGCTTTATCCCCCCCGTTACCTCCCTTGCTATGCCTCAGGTCAGCAGGGTCTGTGTTCTTCACCCTAAAGCCACAACCCATACAGCAGCCCTCTCCTCCAGCCCTGCGTCGGTTCCACTGACCTCTCCCTCGCCCTCCTCCCTTCAGGTTGGAGGTAACATCTCCCCCACTGTTGCTGGCTCTAGGGGGCTTCTCTTCCCCTTGTCCTTTCCCTTAGTCCTGCTCACCTTGTACACAGTCCTTTCTTAAGCTGTGCTTGGTTACCTATGCAGCGTGCATCTGTTTCCCACTGGGACTCTGACGATACAGAAACTTTTTCTCATTTGCATCTACAACAAGAATAGTCCCTGAGAGAGACCCTCCCAGTTCTTCGTATGAGCTTTGTGACATCTCTGGACTACACAGGGGCTTTTAAAAATTCACTTTCGAGTTTTTAACTGTAATGCACGATAGAAGGTACTGGATTAGTGACTTCTCCATATGGGGGAATATTACTTACTGGAGTGTTTTGAGGAGGAAAATCAGCCTGTCAATAAAAGGAAACCAGGAGAGAGAATTTATGATGACTTTCAGAAATTATATGACTGACCAGAAAACATCAACAGTTTCAGAAAATGAACAACTACCTTCCTGAGCAACAGATCCTTGTTGGGTCTTCAAGGTGAAGTGTAGGTTTGGGGGACATCCAGGCCGTGTCTGGGTGGGATTCCCCTAGATCTGACATTAGGAGTCCCTTAGGTCAGACCCACTAAGCATGTGTGTTTCCAGCTCAGTGGCCCCCTTGATGCTTTTGCTCTGAGGAGTATCGTGTACTTGTTCCTTGGATGAGGATAACTTACAGCCCAGAGAGGCCCACAGCCTAGGCCCCAGTCACACCTCACACCCAGGAGGAGCGCCAAGAGCCCAGCTGTCCTTCAGCCATTTCTGAGGTCAGCCTGCTGGAACCCTCTCTGGGTTCTCTTGCATCCTCGCTTTCCAGGCCTAGTCAGGCCTCAGTTTTTGGTTTAATTTGTGCAGCCCTTTGAAGCACACATACCTCTAGGGAAAAAGTAGAATCAACTACTCTTCCTGGCCACCCATTTCCTGAAGCACGAAAAGGAAACATTTCATCAGTGTTTTGTAAAGGAGACAACAGGAAGGGGTAGCGGCACTCTGGCTGGCAGGGCTGGCCGCGTAGTATTTCACAGAGGAGGGAGGTGAGATGGCACATGGGTGCGGAGGCCCCAGCCAGGGACAACCTGGGCACAGCCCTGGGCACAGTGTCCCATGGGCCACCCTGGCAGACCCATAAACCCTCAGCCCTCCTGGGCGGGGAGGAAAGGCCTGAGACATCACCCCCATTTCCCAGGGGGGAGACGAAAGCCAGAGAAGTGGAGTGGCAGCTTCAGTGGAGAGACACTCCTGTCTTTACACCCGGCTTCCTTATTCATGCTTCTTTTACTTCTAAGGATTTTTTTTTTTAATTTGGGGAATGGGGACTAGACAGTTGAAGACAGATTTGTTTCTAATCTGGCTACCTTCCAGTGATGTAGTCTTTATTGGTTTAGCTTGTCCTCTTCCAGCCCACGCCACTCTGTCCCTCAGCCAAGGGAGCTCAGCCAAGGCCCCCCCAGCGTCCCACCCAGCAGAGTTTCAAGAGGCCCCAGGCCCGTTCCTGTTCACTCTCGATCTGCAGACACGATGCTGTGAGGCAGACATGTAGGGACATGGATAGAAGGGGCAGCCTGCAGCTGGATGGTGGAGGGCCCTGGAGGGCTGGGGGAAGCTTCTGAGGAAAGCAGAGTCCTTCCCACAGCAGAAAGTTCATGGTCTGTGCACATGGGGGATGAGGCCCAGGAGGGCAGAACTGCTGTGTAGGGTGTAAGGCCATATCTTGTCTTTTCCCGTCCAAGCTGCACATTGTTGACCAGAGTATGCTGGAGGTGGCCATTGCTGGGGTGGCTGCCTCTAACCACAAAGAGAGGAAGGAAGATTCTCAGCCTGGGCACTTGAACCCAGCACACTGCCAACCTCAGCAAGATGTTGCAAGTTCCTAATCT
This sequence comes from Ailuropoda melanoleuca, assembly GCF_002007445.2. Classification (NCBI taxonomy): domain Eukaryota; kingdom Metazoa; phylum Chordata; class Mammalia; order Carnivora; family Ursidae; genus Ailuropoda; species Ailuropoda melanoleuca. The sequence continues at coordinate 21,560,223 of NC_048220.1, forward strand.
GGACCCAGAGGCCAGGGAGTTTAGGTGTCATCTGGAACCCAGAGTTGACCGTTACCCACCAACACAGACATCCACAGGGCCTACACCGCACCCCCCCCCCCCCCCCCGCCAGTGTCACATCCTCAGCAGTGCCTCTGGCCTGGGTGATAACCCTGGAAGCCCAGCTGCCGCCCCTCTATAAATGGCCCTGTGGCGCTGTGCCGATAAGCCACTTCTCTGGGGCGGGGCTGGGTCCACCTTGCTGCCATGACACACCATGGCAGACTGATGCAACCAGCTTTCAACAGACACTGCCAGGGAAGAAACACATTACAACAGCATGCCGCAGACTTCCTCCGCCCGTGCACGAGGCCTGCCCACCTCAGCAAGGCTGGACCTCTTCCCACCCCAGCATCACACCCCACCGGGCGGCAAAGGGCCTTTTGTCCTGACCATGAGAAGCCTCTGAACGGATCTCCTTCTCCCAAGAAATTAAACCACTGGCTTTCCATCCCGGTGGGGCATTGCAGTCATCAAGGATATTAAAAAAATATCAATGCCTGGGCCTCACTCTCACCCCAAAGATACCAACTGAATTGACCTGGATTAAAAAAAAAAAATCAAAGTGCATATTGAAGGATCACATACGTGCAACAACACCACCACCACAAACCCGAGGTGTAAATCTCAGTGAATTTTCACTCAGTGAACTCCAGTTGCCAGAAGTACCCGGCGTCCAGGTCAAGAAGCAGAACGTCACCAACGTCCCCTGGTGCCCCAAAGGGTAACCACCATTCTCACTTCTAATGGTAAAAATGAGTCTTGCCTGTTTTCAAGCTTACTGTTATATAAAGGGAATCCTACAGTATTTGGGTTTTTGTGTCTGGATTCTTCCCCTCAGCATTGTGTGTGTGAGATTCACGAAGTTGTTGTTGATGGTTGCTGCAGTCCGTTCGTCCTCATTGCTATAGAGTATTCGCCATATGGATATCGCTGTTGCTGGGTATTTGGGTATTTGGATTGTTGTTTGGGGTTTGGGGTCTGGGGTTGTTACGACTATTACTGAATGAGCATTCCAGCGGTGTCTTTCAGAGCGCATTTGTATGCATGTCTGTTGGGGGCATACTTAGAAGTAGAATTGCTAAGGCAGGTATGGATATGAATGCGTTCAACTCTCGTACCTTATGCCAAATGATTTTCCGTGGTGGCCGTACCAGTTTGCACCCCTCCCACAATGTGTGAGAGTGCTGTTGCTTCACGTCTTTGCCAGCAATTGGTGTTTTATATCTTTTTCATGTTAGCCATTCTGGTGGGTGTGTAATGGTATCGCAGTGTGGTTTTAATTTGCATTTCCCTGATGACTAATACAGTTGAGCACCTTTTTGTATGTTTATTAGCCATTTAGATCCCCTCTTTGCAAAGTGCCTGTTGAAGTATTCGGACAGGAGTATTTTTAAGAAGCTCCTTAGGTGGTTCTTATGTGCAGCCAAGGTTGAAAACCATTGAACTAAACCACAAGTTAGTATCTGCTGCTCTGTTTCTCGACGTCCTGCCCGAACTCAGAGTATTTTGGATCTGAGGGAACCTCATGGACCTGGGGAAAGGTAACCGTCACCCCCCTCCCCACCAGGATGGGCCTACCTAGAAGAAGCAAGAGATTGGAGCTGAACTTTAGGCAGTTGCAACTCTCTGGGAATGTAGCCTCCACTTCAGAAGGGCCCAGAGAGAGCCTGTGGTGTCCACAGCTGCCACAGACATTTCCTGACCACAAAAATGATCCCTTGCTGATCCCCCCAGAGCCCCAGGCAATCATGTGGAGGAAGTGGAGGGGCCACATGCCAGGTACTTCCCAGTTTCTAGGCCAGCACGAACAGGACACAGCTCATGTGGGGGTTGTGGTCAGCCTGGGGACAGGGGAACATGTGTTACAGGGGCCTGGGTGGGGCTGAGGGAGGCCTGCCATCTGTGGCCTTTCTCCTGGGTGAAAGGGCAGCCAATGAGGCTCTCCCACATGGGTCCAAGCCTGGCCAGGTCTTGAGTTCCACGTGTTTGCATAGAGGTCCCCATTGTTGTTTCTCTCACCTATATTGGTCTCCTCTGTCTTCTGTTCCCCACCATGGGGGCCCTGCTCCAGGATCTTCCTTGGCTACCCCACCCCTATGGGACCCCTCACTCACCCTGCCAAGCTTAGAGTGGGACCATGCAGTGGGGCTCCTGGCTGGACACTGCTTTGTACTGGGTCCGTGCTACATCATGCAGTTCATCCCATCTGCCACTCTGGACCGCACTCTCATTCCGGGGACTGCTGAGCACCTGTCTGTGCTCCCCAACAGTGGGTAGAATGGCATTTGATAACTCAGTGACAACAACCTCCAACTTGAAAAGGAAGATGCGGTAAAAATACAGACCACACACCAAGTCAGCATTTTCTTTCCCTCAGACCGGAGCTGTGCAGGTGTCAAGCAGAGCTGCCCTTAGTGGGCTCCCTGTTGGCACATGTGCCCCACGTCTGGTAGGTGAGCAGCTCTGTGCAGTGAGTCCGGAGTGGGACCACCAGCAGGGGACTAGGATACCAGTGCCTGGCTGGGTGTGCAGAAAGGGCCCTTAGGCAGAGGGGCTCCCAACACCCGGATGGAATTCACCATGGTGTCCAGAGCTTGGGAAGCAGGGCGACAGCTTCATCGGTGCCCGTCCACCTGCTCTTTGAAAAGAGCATGGTTCACCTTCTGTTGACTGAAGTCCTGCCAGCAATGTGACATGAGATGGAGGCATGCAGGCAGAGTTGACATTTGGAAGACTGGTGAGCACAGAACCAACTCTGGGCTCCCCATTGTGCCATGTTCCATGGATTTGGGCCCATCTTGGAAACTGCTGTGGACCTGGAACCTTTCGTGTCTGGTGGTCTAAGTACAGATGTACGTGTTCTCTTGATTGGCACAAATGGTAGCCTGAACCAGCCAGCGACCAGAGTGCATCTGAAGCCTGGGATGGTAACGGGGAGAGCACTCCCTGTGGCAGTGCTCGAGGGTGCCAGTTGCTTCACATCCTTGCCAACAACTGGCATGTTCTGTCTTCGGCCATCTGAGTCTCATAAAAAGAGAGACCCCTCTCCTTCCCCTGAGTGTGCATCCCAGCCTCTCCCCTTTTACCAGGGCCCCCTCCCAGCAATCTTGCCCTTCAGTTCTTTCAAACCTGAGTGTGCACACGCTCCTCTACTGGCTGCCAGGGTGCAGCGTTTGACATGCTCCCGCCAACGTTGTCTGTGTCATGCTTCCCTCCCCCCTCCTTCCCGTGCAGTCCAGCCATGCTGTCTGCCTCTCACAGCCAAGACTCTGGAAGCAGACAGCATCTCTCTCCACCTCCAACTCAGTTTTACCCCTGCCTGTGCTGGGCACAGTAGGGTTCAACAGTGAACAAGACCCCCTGGTCCGGCTCTCATGAAGCTTCCAGCTGAGGAGGGAAGACAGACATAAAGTATTAACAAGGCCTTATGTAATGGCAGTGGTGATAAGCGCTGCCATAGCCCGCCAGCACGGACCACATCCTCTCTGCACTTGAGCACCATGTCACCACATCTTGCAACCTTCCCAACACTGCATCGCGCAACAGGGTGGCCCTTTCGTCCCAGAACAGCCTTGGTTATAACTGCTCTGCGCAGAGGATGAAATCCAAGGGCAGAACCCAGATCACGCTCCCTTTAGAATCCCTTGCCCAGCACAGAGCCCAGAGCTCTCATCGGAGGTGCTTAGTAGATGAATGTAAACTCTTGCCAAGACTGAGCCAAAGTGTGTGAATGTCTGTGTGGGCTGAGAATCATTGCTTGCTTGCTTTTTTTTTTTAATATAGACTTTTGATGCTTTTTATCATGATGGAAGTAATTTGGATTAGGTTATAACACTGTGAATTTACTTAAGTATACTGAACGGTACACTTACAAATGGTTAAGATGTAAAATTTATGTTGTGTGTATCTTACCACATTTTAAAAGAATACAAAGAATGCAAAGAATAAGTACAGACAAGGGGAATAAGGGAGAAAGGTCCATATTATCAAGAAATTAAGGACAAAGGCTTTGATTCAGGATTTGATTCAGACAGAATTGAATTTAAAAAATTAGTAATTTGGATTAGGGAAACGCAAATCAAAACCATAACGAGATACAACTTCATACCCTTTAGGATGGCTATTATCAAAAAAATAGAGAATAACAAGTATTGGCAAGGTGTGGAGAAATTAGAACTCAGTGCATTGCTGGTGGGAATATAAAATGGTGTAGTTGCTGTGGAAAATGTCATGGTGTTTCCTGAAAAAAATTAAACATAGAGGGGTGCGTGGCTGGCTCCACTGGTTAAGTGTCTGCCTTTGGGTCAGGTCATGATCCCAGGGTTCTGGGATCGAGCCCCATGTCGGGCTCCCTGCTCAGCAGGGAGTCTGCTTCTCCCTCTCCTTCTCCCTCTGCCTGCCGCTCCCCCTGCCTGTGTTCTCTCACTTGCTCTTTCTCTCTCTCTAATAAATAAATAAAATCATTAAAAAAAAATTAGACATAGGATTACCAGCAATTCCAATTCTAGATATATACCCAAAGAATTGAAAGCAGGAACTCAGAGGTATTTTTATACTCATGTTCATATAAGCATTATTCACAATAACCAAAAAGGGAAAGCAATCCAAATGCCCACTGACAGATGAATGGATAAACAAAATGTAGTATATACACGAAATGGAATATTACTCACTCTTAAAAAGGAATGAAATTCTCCCACATGGTACGGCATGGATGAACCTTGAAAATATTATGCTAAGAAGTGAAATAAGCCAGACACAGAAGAACAAATATTGTGTTGTCCCTCATTTATATGAGGTAGCTAGAGTAGTCAAATCCATAGAAATAGGAAGTAAAATGATGGCAGTCAGCGCTGGTGGTTGGAGGGGAAGAGGGAATTAGTTTAATGAGTTTGGTGTTTATGCTGAGGAGGACAAAAAAATATTGGAGCTGGTTGGTAGTGATGGCTGCATGACAATGTGAATGTACTTATCACCATTAAATTGCACACTTAACAATGGTTGAAATGGGGGCTCAGTTGGAGGAGCGTGTGACTCTTGATCTCAGGATTATGAGTTCAAGCCCCACCATGGGTGTAGAGATTATTTAAATAAATAAAACTTTTTATTTATTTATTTACTTACTTACTTATTTATTTTTAAAGACTTTATTTATTTGAGAGAGAGAAAGAAAGAGCAGAGGGAGGGGCAGACAGAGAGGGACAAGCAGATCCCCGCTGAGCAGGGAGACTGACACCTGATCCTTGGCTCAATCTCATGACCCCGGGATCATGACCTGAGCCGAAGGCAGACACTTAACCGACTGAGCCACCCAGGATCCCCATAAATAAAATGTTTTAAAAACGGTTAAAATGGTCAATTTTATATATGCATGTTTTACCACATTTTTTTTTTTTTAGTAATTTGGGTGAGGGCGCCTGGGAGGCTCAGTCGTTAAGTGTCTGCCTTCGGCCCAGGTTGTGATCCCAGGGTCCTGGGATCGAGCCCCGCATCGGGCTCCCTGCTCCCTGGGAGACTGCTTCTTCCTCTCCCACTCCCCCTGTTTGTGTTCCCTCTCTCACTGGCTGTCTCTCTCTCTCTTTCTGTCAAATAAATAAATAAAATCTTAAAAAATAAAAATAAAAAAATAAAGTAATTTGGGTGTATTATGAACATTTTAGAAACTGTTGGTAAGCACAAGGGGAAAATTTTAAATCTTAACCAGCTAGAGACAGCCACTGTTAAAATTGAGGTATATACCTTTCTATTCCTCTCTTTCTCTCTCTCTCTCTCAAAAAAAAAAGTGTGTATATATCTATTTATCTATCTTTGGAGACCACATTCAACCTGTGGGAAGTCTCTTCCTCACATGCATCTCTCACCTGTTCCCACTGATGCTGCTTCCTCCCTTTGCACCAGCCTGGACAAGTCTATCCCTGTTCTGGATATCAGTTCTTGGAATAATTCTCACACCGATTTCACCCCCCTGCACCTCTAGGCTGACACTTCTCTGAAATGCCCATTTCCTCCGTGTTCCTAAAAACGGGGTACCAGAGTAGGACCAGTCATGTGTTGGGAAGGGTCGGAGAGAACAGCAAGTGCCTCTCCCCCCTTCTCAGCTTCCACGCATCTTAGACAGGTCCACATGAGCACATTGGTTTCTTGTACAGCGCACTTGTTGCAAGTCCTGCAAAAGCCGCCGGCTGCGAAACCCCCGAGTCTGCTGGTCAAGGCTGCACTTGCCCAGGTCCCTGTGCTCTGCCTTGTTCTTGCTTCTTGGACCTGGTGCTGGGCCTCACATTATCCCCGTTGATTCTAGCCCATAGATCTGACTTCTGCAGCCTGCCAGGAGCCTGTAACCTCGTGCCCCAAAGAGCACATCCTCCCTCTCTACTGTGAGGGAGCTGCAAGAGGAGTGAGGGCCCCACAGCCTCTGACCCCGGCTGGGCCCTGTGGAGGAGCAGCTGCTTCCTCTCTTCCTCCCATGAGAAGTGGGCCTCCCCTCCATCCCAGGCACCACTGTGCCCTGCAGAGCTCTAAGTCAGCAGGAATGAACAAAGCTATCAGAAAGAGGGGCTCCCTCCACTATGTGGGCTAGTGGGTGGGCCATGGTGGCTGCCCTGCTTCCATTAGCCTGGCCCCAGAGCCATATCACAGTCCCATCCTGTGGCTATGCCTCCAGACCCCCACATTTGGGCCCAGCTGCAGCCTCCTTCCCTACCTTTGCCACCTGGTCTAGGAGCCCGGGCTTGGCCAGCTTCATCAGCAGTGAAAAATGAAGCAAGAGGCCCCAGCCACTCAGGTGACTGAAGTTCATGTCTGTAACCCCTGATTAGAGATGGTTGGTGACTTCATTTGCCTCCAAATCCAGCCACATACATAAGACCCTTCTCTCTTTGCTTTGAGGCTTCCACGGAAGGGTTTATTTAAGGTTTTGACCGGGATCTTTACAGCCCAGTCCTGAGAAGATTATCTTTTTATTGCGACTTTGATTAATGATTGATCAGAAACTGATACTAGAAACACTGAAGAACAAATTTGCCCTAGAGATTAGGAAAGGTCTACATCTGCCAGGCTTGAGGAGCTCACCACCTGCTCCCTCCAAGGTCAAACCAGGGCAAGGGTACATTAGAAGGCCCACCTCACATCCAGTCACACACATGCACACAGACACAGACACTCAGGGCAAAAAAAAAAAAAAAAAAAAGATGTAAATGTCCTTACAGCCTTTTTGGAATTAAATAGGCTATAAATTGCAAATAAATGAAGCAAAGGACAGAACGAAAGAGCCTAAAGGGTCTTAATAGAATTTTTCTTGCTTGCTTCATTTCTATTAATGCCTATTACAAATTACCATCTTCAAGAGCAATTTGGAATGTGGGGAAGGGAGGAGTTTGTGTGAAGACCATAGCCGGGGCAACCATCTAGTTGCTATAGACCTCTAGTCCTAGAAAACTGACATCTGAAATGTGTTCACCACCAGCTAGGGAAGGGGAGGAGATGCTGAACCAAGTTTCATAAGCGTTCCCCACAGGAAGAGCCTTGGAGAGGGAATGGGCTGCACCTCTACTCTGGTCTGGCTGTTCCTATGGTCTCTGAGGCTGTGACTGCCTCATGGGGTCCCCAGGCCACAGCAGAACCACTGAAGGGCCCAACCTCCCACCTCGGAGACAGGGGAGCCAGGCATCTGAATTTTAACAACCCCTTGTACAGGGGGTTCGGCCAGTCCCCACCCTCCGGCAGCCCCAGGGAACAGGTGCTGGCAGGAACCCTTTTCTTGCCCCCCTCAGCTCCCCTGGGGTGCCCTGGGGCATGGGGAGTGGAGCTGCTTCTAAACGGAAACTGGAAAATGAAACTGGAAATCACGGCCTCGCCACCCTGAGTGCTGGGGTTTCTTTTCCACAGGGAGAGTCCCCGATGGGGGAGAAGCATGTTTAGTGAAGGCAACAATGAGGGTGTTCCGGAAACAGCCGGGCAGCAGGCACAGCAGCGCACACCGCCTTGGCAGCCTGCGGGCCGGGTGGCGCCAGTGCAGGGAGGGCCGCGGCCCATCACCAGCTTCCTCTGGAGCTGGCAGGGTGGCCTCAGCCCTTCTAGGGTTTCCTTGCTAGGAAAAGGTAATTTCACGATTTATGTTGAAAACCTTTGTTCAGAGGTGCTTTAGGAAGGACCCTGGCTCTTGGTTAATCTGAAAATGTTTCATTCTGAAACCGTTTCTCAGAATTAAACATGTCATACCAGCAGCTTCTTGCCCTAGCGGCTTCCTTCACCCCTGTGGCCTGCCAGGGCTCCCCCACATGCACAGCACAGGAACTTGATGAGGAATGGAGCTGAGGATCAGAGATGCAGAACCCTAGTCCCCCTCCCTCCCATCTCCCCCAACACTAGAAGTAGCTGCCCCGCAAAGACACTGGCCAGGGGCAACTTCGATGACCCCTGAGTGGCTTTCACAGCAGTAGGTTTCCTCAAGGGACCGACTGCGGGAGAGGAGGGCTGTGGAATGGGAGCCAAGAACCACTCCATACCATCCCCATTCCTCCACATCCCTCGCCTCAGGGGATGGCTGCCCTAATCCCCAGTCCCACACACTCCTTCCTCGATTAAGACCCTGGGGCACCTGGGTGGCTCAGTCGGTGAAGCGTCTGCCCACTCGGGTCATGATCCCAGAGTCCTGGGATCCAGAACCACGTCGGGCTCCCCGCTCAGCGAGGAGTCTGCTTCTCCATCTCCAGCTCCACCTGCCCCCGCTTGTGCTCTCTGTCACTATCTTTGTATGTGTGTGTCTCTCTCTCACAAATAAATAAATAAAATCTTTTAAAAAAAAAAAAGAAAGAAAGAAAAAGACCCCGAAGTTGTGCCCTCTCCTAGAGCCCCGTACTGTTCGGCTGTCTTTGCGATTGTTTGCCCAAAGTCTTTCTCCTTCACCGGAACTAAACTCTGCCGGCCCGGAATGTGGTCTGTATCACTCACTGTTGTGTCCTTGGTGCCTGGGACAGTGCCTGACACATGGGAGGTGCGCACAGAGGTGTGTTCCATGCATGGGGGCAGCCTGAAGAACCCTAGGAACGGACAGGGCTCCAGGGAAGGGTCTGCACCGGCGTTCCTCAGGGTCCAGACTCTCCACCCCAGCCCCTCAGAGTGCCGTCAGCTGTGGATGCTGTGAGCACATGTCCCAGCTCTGCTGCCCATGGTCCCCAGACCCCAGTCCGTGGAACGCGTTGATGGTCCTGATGTGTGCAGGAGGTATCTGTGCACCGCGGGCAGGGCCATCTCCTGCGGCACCTCCTCCAAAGGGCCTGGCAGGTGGACTTGCGTAGCCTCTTCCAGAGAGGCCGGGACACTTGGCTCCCTCGGCTAACCAGAAAAGAAAGGCCACTTTTAGCCTGAGCGTTAGGAGGTGGGAGTGGCGGCAGATGCAGGATGCCAGTGGACAGCCGTCGGGGAGTAGACGTGGACAGGGGCAGCAGCTCCGACTTCAGGCCGCACGCCCTTTCAGTCCTCCCGGCCTCACTTTCTCACCTGTAAGTGGGATCTGTTCTTGTGTGTGTGCTTTGAAAAGCAATATAACAGAAGATAGTAGGGTAGACTTTGGAATTGAGCACTCTGGGATAAAATCCCAGCCCTTTCGTTCACAAGCTATGTGACCTTGAGCCGATTACCGAATCCCCCTTTGCCTTTTTTTTTTTCTCTCCTGTAAAGTGGGAGCAAGGGTAGTGGATCCTATGAGTCATGTCATGATCCTGACACGTGGTGGGCTCAGTCATCACTGTTATTACCTTAGCCAGTCTTATGAGGATCCAACAAGATGACATATGTGAGCATAGGTCCTCTAGACTCAAAGGTGCTGTACTAATAGGGGGAAAGAGTATTGTTTTGGAAATACTGAAGGCACAGCTCCTCTCCCACATTTGTCTGGGGTGGGGCGACAGTTTCCCTTATTTAATGTTAGACTAGAGATGCACAAAAGGGAGGTAAAAAACAGAAACCGCCAACCGTTTGAACTGTAGGCTGCGCCAAAGCAGTGTGGCCGGTGCAGATGGTGAGGGCCCGGGCAGGCCCACTTCCTCCCTGCGTGCCCTGGGTCTTCCTCATACCAGCCGCTTCCCAAAGCTGCAGGAAGCGGGGCCAGGAACTCTTCAGGGTGTGTGCAGGGAGGCCTGGGCAGGGGTCGGCAGCTGCCGGGGTGAAAACAGAGAACTTTGAGGTTCTGGGTGGGTCCTGGGGCCCCTGGTGCCGTAGCCCCTGCCCTCTCTCTGCCCAGCATGGGTTTGTAGCAGACGCTTCTCTCTCGAGCTTGCAAGCGATTGTACAAGAGGCGTCCAACCCGTGAGAGGCAGGCTGGAGAGGAGAGCCGAATCTTTTCTCAAAGGAAATGCAGTTGTGGTTTGGAGACGTTCATTTCACATCTGTGGTTGGCGTTTCCCAGGGTTCTAAGAGGTGAAGGCAGGGTCAGCCCCATGTCGCCAAATAAGGTTCACCAGTGACCTTAGCAACAGGCTTTGCTGCCCATTGGCTGCCACAGCCGCCGCCTGCCAGTGCGGCCTCCCAGTGGCCAGCACCGAAGCTGGACCCAAGCTTCCACATGTTCATCCAGCTGCTCCCTGTCAGAAGTCAGTGCCCTTTGAAGCAGCCACACGTAGGTGGAAAGCTCTGGGCAAAGGTGCCTGGGTGCCCGTGTCTCAGAGTCCACGCCGCCAGCACTCCACAGGCCGTTCGCACACAGCCCTGGATCAGCTCCCGCAGCTTGGTGGCCTGGTCCCCGCTGGCCAGGAGGAGCCGTTCCCTCCCCATCCCGCCCCACTTCATGTGCCGGCTGTCAGTCTTGGGAACTCCACAGGTCCCGTCCCACAGTCCTGCTCACACCTCCTTTGTACCAGCACTCTGCTAAGCTCCTTCTTCACATCGTCTCTTAACTCAGTAACCCAGTGAGTTAGTTAGCCCCGTACTACAGATGGGGAAACTAAGACCAAAGGAAGCCAGCTCACTGACCCCAGACTGCATCAGTAAGTAGAGAAGCCACGAGTTAAACCCAATTTACACAGGCCCAGGTCCCACACTGTGACGCGCTGTACTGTATCGCCCATCACTCAATGCCTCTGTGGCTCAGTGCCTTCATCTGTGATGTGGGGACGGGGACGGGTACCTCACAGTGTTGGTGCACAGTGAAGGCTGCATGGAGTGACCGACGTGCAGGAATCTAAGGCAAAGTGCACTTTGTTAGGCAGTTCACCTTGGCACCCGTGGGCTTGGCTCCTGCGAGGGCTGCTACACAGGCAGCTTGCATGTTTCTCTCTCACGGGCTGTGCTGCTGAAACACTGAGGTTTGTGAAGCGGACTTCTCTGTGGCCCTCGTATTTGGTTTCCACTTCCTCATTCTCAGCCTCTTCCCACCCCCACAACTGCATCACTGAGGTAGGGAGGCCAGAGCGGAGCCTGCTGCCAAGGGGCCCCGACCTGTGGGTACCGGAGGGCACAGGATGCCTGGCTGGGCTGGAGGGGACGAGGTTCTGAGGACGGAAGGTGGGTTGATCAAGCTGCAAGGGCAGGCATACCTCATTTCCTCTACCCCAGACAATGCTGGGGTGTGACAGCACTATTTCCCTGAGAAACGTTTTCAGAATTAAAAAGTACATCTGGTGATCGAGTAAAGAAGAAGATACACATACCCTGTAACCCAGCAGCTCTACTCCTCAGAATCTGCTCTGACCAAACTCTTACCCACCATGTGCGTGAGAATGTCTGCACAACACCAGGAAGGGTCCAAATGCCCATCAGCATTTGAGAATACACAGAAATTGGGCAACATTCCTGCAGTGAAAATGAATGAACTACAGTGACTTGCAATAGCTGTAATATTAGATAATACTGTAATAATGAATAACTCTCATCAACATAATATTGAGTAAAACACACAAAAGAACACGTACAAAGTCATTCCTTTCAGGAGAAGTTTAACCACTGGCAAAGCTGGACTATATTGAAGGATAAATGCAGAAGAAGTAAAACTATAAAAAGCACAGAAATTACTGTCACAAAAGTGAATTTAGACATGACCACAGGGGAGGGTGGGGGTCATGATGAGGAAGGGCCCACAGCAGTCTGGGAGGGGGTTGGCATTGTTTCTTCCCTTGACCTGGTGGCGGTCATTATATTTTTATATTTTATTAAACTGAACATATGTTATTAAAAACACTGAACTTATGTGCTGTGCATTTTTCTGCATAATTATTGTTTCTCAGTGAGAAATAAAGGTATATGTATGTCAGTTCCAGCCCTGAACAATGCAGTGAGGGGACAGGGCAGTGAGTGGAGGCCATACCGTGCGAGCCTCGCTCGGATCAGCTCCTTGGGAGTGCCACACTGGTTGCTGAATTGTAACTCTTGCTGCAGACTGAGGGGCTTTGGCGGGAGTGGAAGATAAAGACTGGTATGCAATGTAGGATTGGAGGACATCCTTTGACATGTCACTGCCGCTGGGGAAGGTCAACCAGTGGTTCCTGACTCTCTCGCCTTAGGGGGTTGGCATTTCCTAAAGTTGTCACTTGTTTTATTCATCCTTATTTTTCTAGACTGGAATAGTCCAGGGACGACAGTCAGTCCATGTTTGTTGTGTGAGCAAGTGTGTAGAGTATATGCTGTGGAAAGTAAGGCCTCATTGGGTCTCAGAAAGGGCGGCCGGCAGGCTCCCTGCTTCTCTGACCAGTCCGCAGACAGCCCACCCAGCGAGGCAGGCTTCCTCAGGGGGTGCTCAGGGCTGATGCCCCCTGGCCGCGAGTTCATCCAGTGTTACAGAGGACCCTCCTCTTTCTTTCCAAGCTACATATCACCAGTTTCTACAACTGTTTGTCTTCCAGCCCTCAGCATTCTAGTTGTCCAGCCGGGAGAGGCAGAGAGTCCCAGAGGTCATCTGAACAGGGATGCAAATGGAAAATTAGGGTTTGTGAGCTTTGACTGTCGCTGTGGTCAAGCGACACAGTAGAAAGGTTCGGGGTTGCTGCTCGTCACCCTTCTTTCTTTGGTGTTCTCATGGCCTTTACACAGACACTTTTGTGAACTCATACCCCATGCTGTATAGCCCTTGTCACCACTGTTGTATTTTCCCTCAGCTCATCTGGAGGCTCCCTGAGAGCTGACTTGTGGTAGGCACTCCATAGATAGTAGCTCGTATTATTTATTTCATTGTTTTATTCCTTGAATAAATAGTCGTGGATTCAGTGTCATTTATTGAGCATGTACTGAGCATGTACCCCCAGTGCTGGAATGTGGGAGCTGTTGAGGAGGACACCAGGGGAGGGGAGGAGCAGTGATCTTGAAGTGAACCGACTAGAGGTTGAGTCCTAGCTCCGCCATGCACAGACCATGTGACCATGGGTGAGTTCGCTTGGCCTCTCTGAGCTTCAGTTATATTATCTTTGAACTGGGGGTAACAATACACCCCTCAGAGGCCAGGGGGGATCAGATAGGGTCCCCACACTGCACAACTCCAGGGGGTGCTGTTCCTGTTTTGTCTCTGCCGTGGCTGGTGGCCTGGGATTAAATGAGAGCACGGTGGCTGTGTAGTCTGAAATTAACAGCCAACGAACAGGAGCTGTTGTTATGCATGAATCAGGGAAGCAGGGGTCACTGCGGGCCAGCAGGCTGTACAGGGTCCACCAGGCTTTGTTCTTCAAGGAAGGGCAGGGCTTTGAGAAGTGCAGCCTGCGAGGCAGGCACATGCCAGGAGGCAGGGACTCCCAGGGCGAACCTGGGAGAAGCAGACTGCTGAGGGAGGTTGTCTCTACCTCAAGGCCTGAGTAAAGAATTCTCTAGGCACAGAGGAGCCCCTGGAGGCTGGACAGGGAGCAGGGGTGCGTGAGAGGAAGGTGACGTCTCTTCATTATTGGGCTGCAAAGGACTGTCCAGAGCATCTTGTCCAGCCTCTTGTCTCACCAGGCCCGTGGGGGCCCGGCAGGGCAAGTCAGGAGTCTCCAAGGTCCCACGGCAGGGATCCAGGTCAGGACTCCCACCTGTGCAGAACCTGGTTTAACCCTGCTTTGTGGCCCCATAAAAGGAAGTCCCTGGCATTTTTGATATATACATGTATGCAAGCATTTTTCTGACTATAAAAGTAATCATATACAGTCACCTATAATCCCACCACCCAAACATAATCACATCAGTATTCTGACCCGTTCCTTCCAGTAGGTAGTCCGCATAAAATTATACGTTGTAAATGCATTAGATTGGAATTGTGTGTATATAATTTCATGTTCTACTTTTTCCCTATAAAAATGTGAGTGTTTTTATGAGAAGGAGGGACTGTTTTCAATGTAAAAGAAACTCTAGAAAATTTTTAAGGCACAAAGCCCTCGTCTGTGGTGGTTGGGAGGACACCCTGCTGGCTGCAGAGTGGCTGTGTCTCATGTCTGCTAGGAGCTCCAAGGCAGGGGCTCAGACAGAGACAAGTGTTTCTCCTTTCTCCAGGCCAGGCCACATGCAGCCTCCTCCCTGTGGGCAAAGCAGAGTTGATGAGTGTGCCCTCACCCTTCCGTCCCCAACACAGGATGTGTGATTACCCACTCCATCCAAAGACACGTGTGGTTTATCGCTATTGTTTATTAATAAAAAGAGTGTCTCTATCTGTGCAGCGTGTTTTCTCTTGTGTTACCTCCTCCTGTGAGGCAGATAGGACAAAAGCTGTTATACCCATCGTATAGATGAAGAAACTGAGGCTGCAGGAGGTCTCATTTGAGGCCACACAGCTAGTAAATGGCAGAGTGGGGACTTGATGTAGATCTGGCTGACATCCAAGTTAGTGATTTTTCCTCGAAACTTTTTTCCTTCGAGTCCTAGCTTTTTCTGACCTAAATCAGATTCCCTTAATGAAACCAAAGGCTGAGAGTGCTGTAAGTATGACAGGTGTGTGGAGAGGACAGAACCCCACCCTGGGAGTCTTAGGCCAAGCCCTGAAGGCTCAGGTGCCGGGTGTCCTGACCTCAGGGCAGCTCCTTTTGGACAGCTCAGAGCCAGCACCGTTGGAGATTAGGGGAGTGGGTTCAAGGAGGCAGCTGTTTCCTGTAGACATGTCCAGCAGAGCCCCTATTCTTTGGGCATCCTGCTTGACCCACCCAGGCCATGGAGTCCCGTTCTCTGCCAGTGCTCTGGAGTCTCAGTGACTCCCAGAACGGAATAGGGTCTTCCTCAGGGAGACTCAGGGGCTCTGTGAGACTGAACCTAACCAAGGGACTTGGGGCGGCTGCCTCCCTCAGCTGGTTTCCCATATTGCTGCCATCACAAATTACCATAAACTAAGTGGCTTAAAATAATACAAATTACAGTTCTGTAGGTCAGAAGTCCAAAACTTGTCTCACTGGACTAAACTCACAGTGTCAGCAGGGCTCCATGCCTTTCCCTAGGCTCTAGTAGACAATCTGTTTCCTTGCTCTTTCCAACTTCCAGAGGCCACCTGCATTCCTTGGCTTGTGGACCCTTCTTCCATCTTCAAAGTGGCTGGTCCAGTCTTTCACATAATGCCACCTCTCTGGTTCTACCACTCCTCCTTCCTTCTTCCCCACTTAAGGACCCTCAAGTGACTACATTGGATTCATCCAAATAATCCAGAAGAATCTCTTTAAGTAGCTGATTAGCAAACTTATTTCTATCTGCAACCTTAATTCCCTGTTGCTGTTAAGATAACATATTCACAGAGGACATGCATTAGGATGTGGACATGTTTATTCCACTGTGGACCATTATTTGCCTTCTCCTCTGAGTCTCCAAAGGCCTCATCTTTAGGCAGACAGGCCACAGACCGCAATCAGGATGTGCCCACCTGTGTCAGAGAGGTCCTTTCTGCCCAGGTCCCCTCCCACCTGTCTGCTTCTCACTCAGCTCAACTTGTCCTGGACTCCTCTTCTCTCCTCCTCTGCTCCCAGTCTTAGGTAGAGTGAAGTTGGGCAGGCAATACCAGGAGGTTTAGACACAGAGGAGGGGGATATGAGGCTGGGTGCACCAGGGTTATGAAAAGCCCCAGGGGGCTGACCACTTCCCACCCAGAGACCCTGCACTTTCCAAGAACTAGGGCCAGAGCCGAGCCTGTGAGGACTCAGACCCTGAGGTCTAAGGGCAGCTCTCAGGCAGGAGGGGTAGCTGGCCAAGTATCGGAGCTCCTCCACTTCTGCATCGGGCTGCTCTGGACAGCCAGAGTTCACCTGGCCATCTTCCCTCAGGGGATAATGCCTGTCTACCCTTACTCATTCCCTTTCTGCTCTCCTTCCCTGGGCCTCAGGCTGGAACACTTGTGGAGGGTGGTGGGCAGAGGGAGCCTCTGTCCCAGAGCTGCTTGGTGAGAGCCTGGAGGTTCTGAGACCGAGCAGGATGGCCGGTGGGCAGTGCAAGGAGAGAAGGGCTGGACAAGGCCTTTGGCTGTCTAAGTACGGTGACTTCCTTGCCCCAGTTTACCCAGGACTTTCTCAGTGGTAGCACTGAAAATCCCTCACCTTGGTCCTGAGCAAACTGGGACTGTTGGTTAACCCTACGTCCAAGGCCCTTTGCACCTCCTAATCTACTCTAGATTACATCCGCAGCCTGGACAGCTGGCTCTTTGGACTCTTAGATGCCAAGCTCTGCACAATATGTGGGCGCGGAGAGACCTGTGGGCTGAGGAAGGGCCTCAGGCCAGTGCTGGGGAGTCTAGACTCCTGCTTGCAGCGTTGCCAGCGGACGTGTCACACACATGGAGACCATGCCTGTGTCTGCATGGGACAGAGCTTCTAGATAACTGCATGGGGGTGTGAGAAATTGTGTTTGCACCCGAGTCTCTCAAACTGTAATAGCCTGATTACCTGGGTGGGGTATTGCAGGCGGCTTTCAAGAATGTGTCTTGTCACTCACCTGTGTTTCTTATTCTGTACAATTAAACGTTTTACTCGTGTATATTGTTAATAAAAGAAAATAACGAATGACTCTGCCTTCACACCTCCAGCCGTCCTGCTGAGGGACGTGGACGGGACGTGCTTCTCGTGGTGGGACACAGTGGCCCTCTCACTGCAGCCTGTGGCCCTGGCTGCTGGCTGGTCACGGTCCAAGGCTCTACTGCAGGGGTAGAGCTAGGTACCGCTCTGTCTTCGCTGCCTCTCAGCCTGCTCCCCTGCACTCCAGAGTCCAGCCTGGCTTTTCCCCCAGGGGAGGGCTCAGAGAAGCCAGGTGGGCGCTGGACAGAACAGGGAAGCAGATGCTGACCCAGAGTTTTACAGGAGACGCTCTCCGGGGCCAGCCCTGCCTCAGCCCTGTGGGACTACAGAGAACATGAGCTGTTTGCTCCTGGGGGGCTTCCAGTCTGGTCGGAGAGATTGGGTTCCCCACAGACCACAAGGGGAGTGGCAGACAGGAAGGGGACGGGCACTGGATGGTGAGGCTGTACTCCTGGGGGCCATCAGATAAGGGCAAGCCCCCGGATCATCTTGTAAGTGTCTTAAGATGGCCAGAGATAAAAAATGGGGTCCTAGGGAGTGACCTGAGGCAGCCCCCACCCCCAATAGGGGCAGATGGTCTCCTGAGCTGAGAACTCTGGCTGCTGGCCAGTTCATGACAGCAGGGTGGTGATGAATGGCCACCAGCCTTGGAAAGTTGGACACCCCTTCAGGCCCTCCTCTCTGCCATACCCTGCCTCCTATGTATTCGGGAGTGCCAGGCTCTATACCCAGAAGCACAGCCCTCACCACGGCTCTCAGCATCTTCACATTCCGCTCTCCTCCCCATCCTGGAAAGCCCAGAAGGAGCATTTGGAAGGGAGCTCTGGGTCCTCAGCAGAGGCAGTTATCCTTCACTTCCCACAGGCAAGGTCAACAGAGCCCACCGAAGTCCATCATCACCCCGCTGTGGCTAAAGTGACGCGACTTCTCAACTTGCTCTTAGTTTTAGGAAAGCGATAGCTATTCCGGCCTAATGACTCCCTCCCTCTCTGCACCTGATCCCCAACCCCCAACTCTGTATCCATACGATTCCCTCATTCCCTGAAGTCAACTTTCTTAGAAAAGCCTGGCACAGAATGGCCACCACCCACACCCTGGAACTCCTATGGCCTTGGCCACTTATGCTGCTCCTGAACTGAGATCCCAGGCATATCCCTCACCTCTCTTAGCAAAGATGTGGCTGAGTATTTGTAATTGCTGTGAAGAACTCACTGTGCCTGACCTAATTCTGGGCAGATTCAGGATTGATAGTGTGAGTGAGAAGTGGTAGGACAGAAACAGAGAAGGAGACCCAGGTCAGGCCGTGGCATTTGTCCAGAAATAGAAGTGAGGACTCCATCATCTAGGCTGGGGTCTGGAGGGCGAGGGAGGGCTTCGCTTGAAGGAAGCCTGTGAGTCTGAGAGCCCCCCTGATGTAGGGTGGCAACCAGCCAGTTGCCAAGGGTGCTGGATTTTGTCAGGGACCGAGAAGCCAGGTTAGACTCAGGACAGCCCTAGGGTGACTCCGGTCTCATGGCTGGAAGCGAGGATGTGCCTGTGAGCGGTCCTGGCTGATAGACTCACCCAGGGTTCAGGTTTCTGAGTCCCCCAGGACCTAGCAGAGGGTCTGGTTTAGGGCGGGAGAGCAGGAGAGTTTTCATTGCCTTGGTTGCACAGAAGCACAGCCGAAACCTCCTCTTTGATCCCTAGAGCTGAGATAAAGCCTAGCAGGCCAGAGTCCCCTGCAGTTGGAAGCAGGTTCACAAACATGCTGGGGTGGCCAAACTGCCGCCTGCCCTGAGGCCAAATTACCGGCCTGTGTCCCATCCCCCTGGAGCCCCACCCCTTGAAACCGCAGGTGGCCTCCAGGGCATAGGTGAGGCATCCCTCCCTTGAGGACCAGGCCAAACCCCACCCCACTGGGGCCCAGGGGCCTGTAGCAGCAGAGCCATGTTGCCTAGGAAGAGGGGGAGCAGGGGAGCTGAAGGCAGGGGCCAAGTCCCACGGTGTCCAGAGTGGATGCAACTTTTGTTGCCTTCCCTCTGGGTCCCCAAATGCTCTCTGGGCATGACGTGCTAGTGCCCTGCCCCAGGCGGGCTCTCACAAACTTCCTTCCCAGGCCTCAGTTTCCTCCTCTCCCTACAGCCTGTTGTTGTGGAACCCATCTGGGTTCTGGGCACAGACAGGTGTGGGTTGGAATCCAGGCTCCATACTTTTTAGCTGAGTTATCAGGGGCAAGCGCCCTATACCAACTGAGCTTTGCTCACCTGGTCTGCAAGGTGCTGTGGTGGGCACCAGTGTGGTAGTGCGTGGGGGGGGGTTTGGCACAGCAGCTGCTGCAGAGTGAGCACCCGAGACCTTTGTGTCATTACCTAGCCAGACTTTAAGGTCCTTCCCAGTTCCTTCCGTTTGTGAGCTTGTGGAACCTGAGGAGGGATGGCAGGCTGGATGTCCGTCTCTCCTCTTGCGCTAGATCCCTGTGTCCTTGCCTCATTACCTCTAGTGTCTCCCCAACTGAAATGAAACTGTTAGCATGACTTCCTAGGCTGCCTCCCCACTGAGCCTACAAAGTGGGGGCTGTTTCTACAATTCCCTACCCCCAGAAATTCAGCAGAAGTGGGTTTTTTTTAGCAGAAGTGTGGTTTTTAGCCTGGAGCTAGGAAAACCACATGGCCAGCCAGCTATGCCCTCGTACTGCCTTAGACTTGGCCTCACTAGAGAACCCTGACTGGCAAAGACAAATGTCACTCTGCCCACTGGTTTAATCCTGGAAAAGGGAGTGCACCAGTTCCCCATTCTCCTGCCCTTGTGACTACTGGCATGAGTGGGGAGAGGTCAGTGCAAGGGTCCGATGAATTTCATGCATCCTCACCATGGAGGATTAATTGTGCCCAAGTTAAGCGAGGGCATTACATCTGACAGAGACAAAGGCCCCCTGGGTGTTTCCACAGGGCTGCTGAGGAAATCTGTACCCTGTGAACATGACAACTTTGGAATCTGTGCAAATAGTGTGAAAGAAGACCAAATGGTCCCAGAGAATGGCAGCCTGGGCATGACCCAACCCCAGCAACCAGTGGGATTCACTCCCAGAGGAAAGGACTCCACCTCTAACCAGGCCCAGGACATTTTCTTGTCTTTGGAAGTCCCTGCCTAAAACTTCCAGAGATCTGAGGAAGCTCTTATCTTGCACACAGCCCACTGACAGATGTTGAAGACTGATATATCAAGAAGGGATGGTTTGCATCTGTCTTCCCTGAAGATTTTCTGCCGCCATGACCATCTCTATGGGCAGCTAACGTATTAGTGTCTTTCTTCCTGTTGTCAAGTGAGCTAAATGAATAAACCAGCCCAATTAAAGTGGCACCTTTGGAGTAAGGCAACAAAACACCTAAGGCTAACCAGAAAGGCCCCCGAATGTCCATAGATTTAGCAGGAGTTCTAGCTGGTGTGACCAAGGTGCAATTGGCCACTTTACCCCAATGGAAGGTGTTCCTCAATGATTATGTTACCACAATTCCAAAAAAACAGATCTTTCATTGACCTCCTAGCTTCCTTAGCCAAGAGTTTCCACCATTAGTGCTTAGACTGAAACTCTTGGGAATGAGCCACAAAAGCATTGGCAGTACCCAAGAATGACCTTCAACTATTATGTCCAACTTTGGCTCCCATTATACTGATGTTGCTCTGCTCGGCAGCTGCCGTCACAGTTACTGTCTCCCCGTCAGGCCTGGGCCGAGGTCCATGGCAGGGTATAATGGGACAGCTTGGGAGGTCTGGTTTTATCCCACACTGCTTTTCCAGGCCTGGCCCCCCCCAGCCCAGCTCCCTTGTGATGGGGAATGGGTAGAGTTTGGGATTTCCTCCCTAGACATTTCAAGGAGTTGGTCCCAACTGTTCAGGACTCCTGGGTTAAAAAGAGCTAGAAGAGGTCAGGACTCTGCCTTGGCTTTGGAGACTGGAAGCTAATGGATGGAATTCCTCTTACATTTTGATAACTTTTAAGTGATGAGCTAACTTCACATATTAGAACTTGCAAGACTGCCACAGCTACGTGGGACTTCAGCATACCCGCTGCGTACTCTCTGTCAGGGATTAGGTTGAAGGGTAAGAGGAGAGTGGAAAAGTCAGAAGCAGTCCTGCCATTTGCTCTGGGTTTCATCCCTTCCCTCCTCAGTCCACTGAACTTGGTTTCACACCACACCCAGACATCCTTAGCTAGAGAAGCCACCCACTTAAAGACTTTGCCAAGCCCCCATTTAGAAGCGACAGAAGGCTAGCCACCTTAATCCAATTCTCCTCAATAAGGGCTGGGCCTTGGAGGAGCTGGAAAAGGTCATCTCATCCATCCCTCTGTGCCCAAGTGAGGCCACCCTTGAAAAATCCAGGTGGATTTTCTAATGGGCAGGGCTTCAGATTGGGGCCTCTCCAGGCATCCACAAGCAAAAGGCACACCTGGCAGGAGGCCACCTGCTACTCACGGGGTGTGTCCAAGATCAGGCAACAAAATTTCCTGAGCTTGGCAGAGTATGTCAGACTGACCTTGCCCATTTTTCTAGTTTTTTCATCGTTTTCTCACTCAGCTTTTCCTTCCCCACTAGGGGCCCACACTCCTTTCAGAGGGCTAGGTCCAGGGAGGGGATCTAAGTCCAAGCAGTTTCTGGGACTAAGACTGGGGAGAAGTGTCCACGGGGCTTAGATTATCCGAGTAACCCCCTTACTGCCATGACCTCACTCTAGATGATGCTAGTGCTATCAGCTGATTTCCCTTGGCCAGCCTGCCTACTGCTGGGTATTGTTTATGCCTCAGGGCCAGGGACTGGGGGTGGGGGAGACATGAGAAAAGCCCATAGCCAGAAATCTCACCCTCAAGTCATTCCTTTGACTTAGGCCTTATCTGAAGGGGGCACTGCCATATGGTAGTGGTTCCCAACCTGTGGTTTTCAGAAACACCCTTTTGATCAAATATACTCCTTCACAGAGATTTTGTGTGCCTGAGCTCAGCCAGAACCCTGAAGAGAAACGGAGGAAGGAAACCTGCTTCATGTGAGGTCATCCAAGGTTTTCCTAACACGTTTGTGCATAGACGTGTTGTATCGTACACTGCAGGGCTCATATTCAGCACCAGTGTTGTTATTGCTGGCCATCAAAATTGAAAATACTCTTGAATTGGCAGGTAAATAGCCCCGAGTCCGTCCCTGGTGTCCTCCAGCCTCCCCCCCCAGCCTCTGCCTCTCAGATCTGTCCCCAATCCATTATCTATCTGTGCCATCCAGGATGGTAGCCACTGACCACATGGGGCTATTTGCATTTTAACTAATTAAAAATTCAGTTCCTCCATTGCACTGGCCACATTTCAAGCGCTCAGCTGGCACATGTGACTTTGCCACTGCCTACTATTGTGGACAGTGCAGAGAGAGGACACCTCCATCAGAAACTGGACAGGTAAGGCCCAGCACAATGGGTCTCAGGAACCAGTTTTGGGTTGGTGTCTGTGGTGATTGTCCATGACGTGCTGTACCAGGTGTTAACTTTTTGAAGGAGCATCCGACTACATTTGAGTTTAGCAGGACATAGAGTTTATGGCACATCACTCAAAACTCAAAACCTAACACTCTTCAGGCCTTGGAGCGCCAGTTCAACTCACAGCCTGGCTATAAAGCCAAGGGCAAGTGACTGCATTTATATGAGCATGTCTCTGTGCTATGATTGTCCCCTCTTCCTGTCATCTTCTCCATGAACATAATTGTAAGGCTTCTGCAATAGGTGCATGTCACTGCTCACCCCTCAGTCAAGTTCAAGCAGGATGCCCAGAATGAGACCATCAAATTGTCTCTATCAGAAGTATCTCTAAATAAAAGGCCACACCCTTTATAAACAATTAACTTTTTATAAAAAGACAAATGTACATATTTACACACATGTGTGTATGTGGTCACACATGACTTAGTGGTTAGATGGCATTTCCAATTTTAAAAATCACACCAAGACGCTCACACTTCCCTCCCAGGGCCTGCTGAGGGCTGCCAGGGGCCTGCCTGAGGGGGCAGGTGGGCGCAGGGCAAGGCACGATATAAATAAACGCAAAGGCTGAGAGCTTGGGGGAGACGTTAGTGTACACCTCTGATCAGAACAGTGGCAAGGTCCACCAGAAAAAGTGCCATGTTTTTTCCCAAGCCCCTCAGCCCGAGCAGGGCGGAGCTCCTCTGAGGGTGAGGGAGCACTGTCCTGCAGGGCCCCATTTTCCTTCACATTTCCCTGGCTTTTGAACAGTCCCCAGGGCTCAGCTGGGAAGGGCCGGGGGGTTCTTTGGGAACAGGATTCACTTAGTGCAATTGTCTCTTAGTGCAGAGCCAGCTCTGGGGTCAGCGCTGTGCTTTTCTGAGGTCACTGGTCCATTCCCTTGGGCCATCTCAGTGACAGCGAGACCCTCTCTCGGCAGCTGGGCTTAGAGGGAAAAGCTGGAGGCTGACTCCTCTCTGAGACCTCCACCTGACACATCCACCTCCGAACCCCATCTTCCCAGGAGGCAGGGCCAGCTTTACCCCGCAGATGAGCCCAGACCCTGGCCTGACAGACCCCAGGAGGTCACTGTCCTAAGGAGGGAGGCCCCATCCCTGCTCAGCAATGGAGTCATACTCTGCCATGTCAAGGAGCCCACAGGAGTCCTGTTTCTTTGCATCACAGTTACCATGATGCCAGGTCCTGCTGGCCTAGGGGAGTAAAAGGGGGCCGGGGCCCGGCTATGGCGCACAAGGAATGGCCTGGATGGAGGGCAGCCTGACTGGGGGCAACAGGCTGTCCAGCCAGCTGGTGTCCATGTTCTTCAGATCTGAAGATATCAGTCCAATATACCCTAGAGGATGTGAAGAAGGTTGTATGAGGATGCGGGGTGAAGGCAGGCGTGCTCTCCTCCCCCGCCCCCCCAGCCCTATCCTGGCAGGCCACAGACACAGCCGCGTCCACTGTTTACCCACAGCAGTAAGCCCCCCTCATCTTTAGGCAAACCTGTATACAGCTGCTTCACAAGCTGTCTGTACCAAGAAGCGTTTAAGAAAGATGCGTTGCCTCTGCTGCTCCCTGGCCCAGTCCCCCAGTCCTTTCCCACCCCCTGCAAGGTTCTCCCTTGTCAGAGAAATCCTATGGCTCCAGGGACTACTTACCTCCAGGGCTGTCAACTTCTGGCTCCTCCTTGCAGCTGAAGTCTCCGTAGAGAGAGGTGGGCTGAGCCCCGGGTTCATTGAGTAGGTACCCCTTCCCATCCACGTTTGTCGGCTGCCACCCTGTCTGCTCCAAAAGCTGTGGACAGAGGAGCAAGGAGCCATCAGCTTACCTCCATTGCAGACTCACCCTCTGGCCCTGCCTTCAGTGAGCCAAGCTTCCCCGCCAGCCTGATACCCTTGGCCCTTTGCACATTCTCAGATGGATGCAATGTAGAATGCGGTTAGGACGGAGGCCTAGGAAGTGAGGGTCTCCCCCAGACTCCCACTCCCACATCTACCCTCCTGCACCGAATCTCCAAGACTGGGGAATCTCCAAGTCCTCAGCTGGGGGAGGACATACCAACTGGGAATGTGGCTTAATGCAATGGTTAGCACCATGAGTCAAGAAAAGATGTCTAGAAAAGCTAGAGATAAAGAGCTACAGCTAGGTCTCAAGTTTTCTATGCTGATGAAACAGAGGCTGAGTATAACCACTGCAAAAACATTTTTATGTTCACTTTTAAAACTGAAGCAGGAAAAAAAAAATCAAACCTGGAGAATAATTTGCTAAAAAAAAAAAAAAAGAAGAAAGGGAAAAAAACCCCATCAGATTACAGATCCCAAAGGCTGATTATGAAAAGCTGATGTGCACTCCCTAACCAGCAGGGCAGCAGGCCTGGGGCGTGCTGGGGCAGAGGACGCAGCCCAGGGACCCGGCACAGATGGCAGCTGACTCAGCGCTGTTTGAGGCCCTGGGCCTTTGCTCCAGGACAGCCTGTCAGAGAGCAGGCCTCCCTCCTGTCCTCCCTTCCACGGTGTCTCTCCCACCAGTCAAGGAGGACACCGTGGTGTGACATTTGTAGGACTATGCAAGCAGCCAGGTCACTGGAGCCATTGCCTACGCCCTCTGGATTTGTAAACTCTGAGTGGTTTTCTCTCTCCTAAGCAGCGGCCACTTCGAAAGAGTGCCTGGGGAGGAACGGACTTTACCTTCATGATGTCCTCAGTTAATTTCCCTTCTTCGTCCTCATCCGTTGTGGCTGTGGGTGGGGAAGAGCAGAGAGGTTGGCTCGGCCCTGCGGCTCCAGCACCACCAGCGCCATGCCACTTCACACGCGTGTACGCACACTGGCCTCCCAGCAGACATATGCCGGTCACGGAGATGCCAGGACAGGACACTGTCCTAATGACTCAGCCTCCTGAACCCTGAAGCCACACCTCTTCCCACCCCCCTGCTTCCTTCCTCACCCTCAGAGACTGGGCTGCGAGGAAAACTAATAATCTCAGAGCAAAGTGCATCCCCTGGCCCCTTCTCTCTTTTCTCCAGCACTGCACAGTCAACTCCGTCAGTTCTAGGCGTAGTTTGAGCATCGTCCCTCCCCCAGAAAACCCTTCCCAGGACCCAAACAGGCAGGCAGGCAGGCAGCCCCCAAAAGCACATACCTTCAGAAGTGGAGGGCATGGGTGACACCTGGAAGTTGTAGAGGTCACTGGTGCTATCGGGCACGATTTCCACTGGGATGCGCCAGTCAGGGAGAGTACTAGTAACGGCACACGGGGACAGTGCTGAAGGACAGCAGAAACCACAGGTCAGAACTGTGTGCTTTCTCAGTTTGCAAGACACCCAGCAGCCCCGGCCCTGCAGCCCGCTCCAATGGGCCACCATCCTCAAGTACAGTGCCTCCCAGACCCAAGAAAAGGAGCCGTCCCCATGACCTGTGTGCTCTCCTGCCAGACCTGGCCTAGCTCACCTGGAGTAAGGTCCCGCTCAACCTCCAAATCCTGCCCTACGTAGCCCTGGGCGGTGTAGCTGCTGTGGTCATCGGGCAGAGTGGAGCTGCTGAGTCCGTCGGAGAAGGTATCAGGACTGGAGTCACCACATGACTGCAACAGGAGAAAGGAGCTTAGGCCCAGGCTTGCTGTGGCACTTCCTCCCCTGCCCACCCTGGCTCCGAGGTGACCAAAGACTAGCAGCACAGGACCACACTCACCTTCCTCTTAGCCTTGCTCTTAGCATCTCGGCTGGACTTGGACTTCCTCTCTGTGAAGCAGATAGGCTGTCAGTCTTGGTACAGGCACACCAGCCGCAGCTGCCCTTCTTGCCTCTTCCCTCCCTCCCTCAGAGCTTCCCAAGGACCCAGAGCCCTTGGATACCTTTCCTCTGGTTCTTGGTGAGGGGCGGAAGCATCCGGTACACCCGCACAGCTGAGCTGCCTTTGTTCCTGCTCTGGTCCTTCACTTCCTCAATGTCTGGCAGGGAGTTCATGGCACAGCGGAAGTTGGCCTTCCATGTCTTGGGATCTGGCTCCTTTTCCCCTGCTTTGTATCGGCCTAGTGGGCAGAAGAGTGAAGAGGACTGTCAGGGCCATAGGTGGGGATCCTCAGCTGCCCCCCGGCCTGGGAGGAGGAAGGCAAGAGTAGCCCTGAGCTCTCATGCTGCCGGAGACCCACACTGGCCAAACCGCCAGTATTCCTGGGTGACCCTTTGCAGGCCTCGGGGCTTCTCAAATGCCCAGGCTTGGCTCAAACACATCCAGCAAGCCTTTCTGAAGGGCCCAGCCAGAAGTACTAGAGGGCCTGTATGTCCTAAAGTGCTGCATTGTGCACTGGTGCAAGACCATGAACAGTCTCTCTGCTTGGGCTGTCAGTAGCCAGAGAGTAAGCAGGGACTAGGGTTTATCTGATATTTCCAAACACAGGAGTGGACAGAGAGCAGGCATCAAAGAACAGTTAGTGATAGGTGTGCTAACTGATCTGAGATGGACCAAGAGCCCCAACCGTCAAGGATAAAAGGAGGCTGCTAACCAGATGGGCCTTGGGCCAGGACCTTGGTGAACATCAAGAAAATGAAAGATCTGGGTACTTTCAGTATCCAGGCTCACAAGGGCTTATCCACCCACAAACTCCCTGAAATCATACTTTCTAAGATACTGATTTCACAAGTTCCTTTAAGAACTTGCTGAAACGATGGCCCTTTTCCCCAGAAATATAACTCTGCCCCCTGATCATCCCCAAATTCTGTACACAATCTCAGGGAATTCAAAGACCCCACTGAAGAACCTCTGTGTTAACAGAAGCGAGTCCCCTTATCTCTTCCCTGGCCCCTCCAGGTCTGGAGACCAGGGCACACACCTGTGTGAATGGCCCAGCTTCGGAACAGACAGGCATCCTTGTTGATGTCCCAGCCATGCTTGGCAGCATGCTTCCATGGAATCTGGAAGATCATCTCCTCCTAAACAGCACACACACACGTATACAAGGCTCTGTCAGCTCAGAGGCCACAGGCTTTTTGCATGAGTCTGCCCAGCCCCCCAGGTCTGGGAAAAGGCTGACTTCCCCTTTTCAGCCTGACATCTGGCTTGGGTTGACCCATCCTGAGAATGGCTGAAACAGACTACTCTTTCACTCCAGATCTCTCAGAAGGGGCTCTGAGTTCTGAAGAGCTGTGGCAACATTAGCTCAGCAAAGATGTCCCCCTGCCTGTTACAGATGTGCTGGGACCCATACAGAGCACCTTGGGATGCTCTCTGGCTTTTCAGCACACCAACATGCAAGTGAGAACTCCATCCATTATACGGGGCTGCTTAGGACACCTGGGACCATTGGCTCCTACACAGGGGGTCCTGGCCATACCTGAGGGAGCCCTAAGCCAGACTTGGATGCTGACTACCTGTGTGACACTGGCACTGTCACTATACCTCCTGGCCCCTCACTGTGACTCTGTGAAACTAGAAATCACAGTGACAAATATAAAGACTAAGTCTCACTGTTATCATTATTGGTGGTTAACACTATGGATTTTTTAGTTCAGGTTCAGATCTTGGCTTTATCACTTTTTTGCATGACCTCATTGTCTACCTCTCAGTGCCTCAGTTTTCTTATCTGAAAATGGAGATATTAACAGGATCTACCTCACAGGGTTACTGTGAGGATTCAATCACACAATGTAAGTAACGGACTTAGCATAGTGTCACACTCGCTCCTTGGGAGTATACAGTAAGCATGAGCTATCATTATGAATATTATTATTACTACTAAGTCTGCAGGGTCTGTGTTGCCCTTTGTGCACCAGCATGAGGTTCCCCGGGCCAGGGCCAATAGTGCGAGGTTAATTCTTGGGTCCCTTGCTGAACCAGCCATTCTTCTTGCCAGTAATGCCCAGTTCTCTGTTTCCTGTCTGACTGGAACCCTTTAGGATGCTGTATGTTTGTAGGGGTCTCCCTCAGAAGAGATCAGAACTCTGGCTCTGCAGATACCGGGAGAGTCCTGCTGCTAGAAACTGTCAGTGCCCTTAGTTGCATGCCCCAGCCATACCGAAGAAGGGAGGAAGGCAGAAGTTGGCCAAGTGCGGTCCAAAGCTGGGCCTTGCATACTCCCTGCATGCAGGACCCACTGGGAAACACATCTGCCTCCTCCCCATCACTTCCCTTTTTGAGCTGCATCTGAAGCTTTGGTCCCCCAAAAAGCATGTGTTAAAATAGTGGCAGAAAAACCCAAAAGGTTACACTCACTTTATTGATCCAGATCAGCCCTGGGATTTGGTTGGAATTAATCTGCATCTCTAGCCAGGGTCTCATGCGCATCCGAGTGATGGGCATGTTGGCTGTAAAGAGAACACAGAGGCTCCTGTTGGGAGTCTGCAGAGCAGCCCCTTAGGCACTACCCTGCCAGCCACTCCTCACCACCCCCACCTCCTCAGCCCCCCCCACCAAGGTCATTCAGTTACTTTCCTCTGCCTTCCACCAGGTACCAAGTACTGCAATCACGGGGGAAGGGGCTTTCATTGTTACAAAACTGCCCTCCAAATATTTTCAGGATCTTGGGCAAAAACACCTAAGCCCCTTCCCCCAGACTCCTCTAAACACTCTTGGGAGGAGACAGGCATGCAAGAGATAGTTTCAGGATTTATGTACAGGAAAAACAGATAAAATACACAGATATCTTACTACCAGAACATTCCTCCCCAAATTCAAATCCTTTCGGAAGGGGGAGGCTTCTTTTGGTCGATGCCAATAAATTCCCCTACTTGAGTTGCTGCCACTACCACCAGCTGTGCACCTTCCCTAGTGGCAAACAGTCACCCTGCACTCTACCCGTCACCCCCCCCAATCTATTCTACGATGCTCCCAGACAAGGTATCCATCCCTCCCGGCCTGGCTCCCCTCCTCCGCGAAGTAGCCGAAGGAACACCTGTGGCGCCTCTTCCCGTAGCCCCAGCAGGTCCGCCAGCCATCCAGAGCAGCAAGCCCCAGGCCCCCAACACCTGCACCTACAGCCTGAAACCTAAGGCCTGGGCGCCGAGCTGGGACCGCCGAAAGCCCGCGCGGGGAGCACGGGCCGCCCACGCGCGGACGTACACTCGAGTCCCCGGCACCGCTCACGGATGCGCGCGACAAATCTACCCAGCCTCCCAGAGGCCCGGGTGGCTGCGCGCACAGAGATCTGCGACAGCGGCCGGGCGCCGGCAACCTCGGCTCGTGGGCGGTCCACGCCGCGCGGCCCGCCCTCCCCGCGCTGCCGCTTGCCGCTCCTCCAGCGCCCTCCCGAGCCCGCGCGGGGGCCCAGGCAACGCCGCGCGCGAGAGAGACTCTCCCCGCTGTGGTTGTCGGCCCCCACTTCCTGGTGCCCCGCGCGCCTTTGTTCGACGCCACCGGTCCCCCCGCGGCGAAGGCGGGCTCACCTCCGCGGCGGGCGCGATCCAGCGGCGGCGCCCGAAGGTCCCGGCACGGCTGGAGCAGCTGCGTCGGCGCTGGAAGCGCAATTCCGGGAGGGAGCGGCGGGAAGGCAGAGGATGCCTGGGTCGAGGGGCCGTTGGGCAAGGCTGGCCTTGGCTTGGCACGGCTCCCGCTGGCCTCTGCACAGCCCGGCTTGGGCGCACGTCCTGCCTCGACGAAGTAGTGGCGCGCTCTGCCGGGGCAGCGGCGCCGGCGAGAAATCTAAACACTTAGCGGGATTCCCCCAACCCAGGCCCGGCCCCGCCTCCTAAAGAGCCGCGAGGGCGCCTATTGGCCGGTGCCGCCCCATCATTTCGGGGAAATCAGGCTGTTGTAGAGCTAGCGGCGAAGGGGAAGTACAGGGCGGCTGCTCCTCCCCACCCCCTCCGGCCCGGCGCCGCCGCCCTGGGGCGACCGCGGGCCCGCCCCGTCCGCTCCCACTCCACCCCCACACCAGCTAGCCCGGGAGAAAGCTGTCCTGGAAAGCCGAACGCCCCCGGCCCGCAGTTACTCCCCTCACTCCTCATTCTCCCAGCCTGCTCGACCCTGTGGCCATCTCCTCACCCTCCCCTCCGGGGATGGGAGACGTCTGTCTTCTGAGCGCAGGTGAGGAGGTCACCCGGGCACCTGCCGTCCTCTTCAGAGTGACAATACCGGGACTGAATCCCCGTAAACTAGTCCGCTTCCGCAAGCCTGCTAATGGGGTGCCAAGAAGGAAGGGTCTGGGCCCTCATACTACCCCTTTCTTCGTTGGTGACCCACCTCCAGGGCACTCACCTGACCTGTCTTGGGGAAGTAAGGGAAAGCTTACTCTGCCTGGGGTGCCGCCTGGGGCTGCCGGAGGAGAGGAAATCCCGGTTTGGCCGCTGTTGGTGCACTTGACATGGGACTGGGAGCCTCAGTCTTCTCAACTATAAAATAACAAGAAGCCCCATCTTGCTGGTTTACGGCGACAGAGAAATGATGTCTGTAAAGCACCGTGCTGCACTTGGGGACAGCAGATCTGCGTGGTGTTCGAGGTGCCTGCCCAGAGCCTAACAATGACCAAGAAGCACTTCTCCCTCTTGTGGGTCTACATCCTTGGGACTGCCATACAAGCCAACGTTAGGGAAAGGGAGGATTTCAGAGAAGCTCCAACTGCTGAGTTGGGTTAGGGCTTGGGTAGCCTTGTTCCTCCTAGCTCTCCTGCCTTAGGCCACCTCCACAGCCTCACATGGCCCTTGCGTGGGAGCTCCTTAGTAGCAGCATCGGTGTTGCCTGGGGTCCTCAGCGCTTGGCCCAGAGAGGTTCTGGGCAGCATGGGGGAAGTTGCTTAGGGATGGCCAAGGCCATGGATATGGCCAAAGAGTTGAAGAACCCAGGTCTCAGTCTCTTGGGAAGAGCAACTACTTAACTCTTGTGCTTTAAAGTAGACCTGCCCCACTTGTACTCCTAGAGACTGGGCTGAGTGTTCATTCTCCATCTAGAACTCTGGGCCAGCCAAGTTCCTTCCTTCACCTTCCCCAAAGCTGCTGACTCAGAAGTAAATTGCTCCTCCTGGCCCTGCTGGTCGTGTTGTCACTCCCCGCACCCAGCTCTCCCTTCACAGCAGCAGCACCCAGTTGCAATGGTGCAGGCTATAAATAGAGACATTGATGCAGCATTCCACCTGTCAGTCACTCTACTGCCTCCCTCCCACAGAGGAAATGGATGGGTTAATCCAATTCTCCTGCACCAGAATCTGATGCTGTGACTAACATGAAGCTTGGTTCCCAAGAGACCAACAAGAACGGGTCAGAGCTCTCTCTCCCAGAGAGTGGTGGATGCCGTTGCTGAGAGCAGCCAAGAGACAGGAGGAACTGCGAAGAAGGAGCCTAGCTGGCTGTTAAGAAAAATGAAAGGTGCTGAAGCCCAGGAAGGGGGAGAAGGGTTGGGATGCTTTAAATGGCAGTTGGAGTGGGAATCCACTACAGAAATCAAGGCCTTCTGAGCGAGCAGAAAGCAAGTGGCTCCTGAGTTGAGAAGCCTCTTCTCTGTGCAGCAAATGGATGCTTGTCCTGTCTCTGAGAACCTGATATCGCCACTGCAAAATTCAAAATGAGATCAGAAAAGGGAGTTTGCATCTCATGTGGTCTCAGAAATTGACCAAAATGACCCTTTAAAGGCAATAGGAGCCTGTAAAAAGTGCTTTAAAGCAGAACTTTATTTTAATTCGCAGATAATCATCTGTATCTGTGCATCTTTCCATGTCATGAAATGTGCTTCTACAATATAATTTGTAATGGTGTATATTATTCTCTAATAAGGATAAAGAAAAACTTACCCATTAATTTCCAATCGTAGGATCTTTAGGTTATTTCCGTATTTTCCTAATACAGACAACACTGTGTAGCTAAATCTTGCCCATATCAATAATTTTTTTGCTTAGGATAAATTCCCCAATGTTAGAATTTACTG
Source organism: Ailuropoda melanoleuca (assembly GCF_002007445.2). Lineage (NCBI taxonomy): Eukaryota > Metazoa > Chordata > Mammalia > Carnivora > Ursidae > Ailuropoda > Ailuropoda melanoleuca. The sequence continues at coordinate 21,592,524 of NC_048220.1, forward strand.
ATGAAATTGTCATGCACATCTTTGAAGGGGTGTTTGCTGTTTGTTTGGTTGGTTTTTTGTTTTTTGTTTTGTTTTGTTTTTTGCTTTTGAGTCTAGGGATTCTTATTTTATCTTGGAGCCTGTAAGAATCTGCTTATCATGATCAGGGTTGGTACACTACAAATCAGTGAAATAAAACTATACCCTGGTTAAGTACCTCAAATTTTTGTTGTAACAGCTCTTGAGTTCATTCTAAAATGTATCACACATCCCTATGATACTAAGCAACACAGAGGCTTCTCTAGGTTTTTCTTAGTAATTCAGAGCCAGCGCTTCAGTCCTCTCTGACTCAAAATACTCATCTTCTGTCATTCCAGTCATCCCCTGGGGAAAAGTAGCTCTGGTTGCCTTCTGGACACTCCACTACAACCCTATACACAGATTCACATAGACACACGCAGAACTCTTGGCCTCCGCTTTCTACACTGCCCCCCTCAGCTTTCTCTCATCCTAATTCCAGCTCCTTCCCAGGTGACATCTTTCCTATCCTCCTCCCCTCTTTGCCTCACCTCTCGTCCTCCTTGTCTTCCTCCCCTGAATCCTCGTGTTTTCACATACCAGGACCAGACTGTTACTCCCTGCAGGCTACCCTCAGGCCTCCCTCCCTCCCCAGCAGGCCTGCCCCTCTAGGCGCCTCTGCACTAGGATGATCTGCCTAACTCTGTTGATCCCCCAAACATTCAGGTCCACCAGGAGCTTCTGAGTTTCCCCAGACTCCTTAGCCCCACATTCAAGTCTCTGCTCAGGGGTCCTATTCCAACTGTATCTCCCCCAGCACCCCTACCCTTGGCAGGAACTAGAGGGCAGTGGAAAAAATACAGGATTTGGGTCTGAAAGCCTGGGTTCAGACGCTTTTGCAACTTGCTGTGTGGCTCTAGGCAAGTTACCGTCCTTCTCTGGGCCTCTGTAAAAAAGAGATAGTCTGCCCATCTTTCCTAATTATTATGAAGATGAAATTAGACAGACTATCAAACTTCCTAAATGGTAAAACATGAGCAAAATGACACGTATTAACAGTAGTGCATAAACCTCTCACTGCATTTCTGTTCTCTGAACACAGTGTTTTTCCCTTTGTGTCCTTGCTCCTTCCATTTGCTCCTCATCCTTACCTTCCTCTGGTCATACCCCTCCCCCCCTGCCGCCGGCCAATCTCATTCTCCCGTTTCCTCTCCCCACCAGGCACACTTCAGTCTCCATTTTAAGACCCAGAGGAAATGCCTGGTCCTCTAGGAAGTACCCCCAAAGCTGCCAAATTTTCCTTTCCTTCCTCAGAAACCCCTGGCGCTTAACTTTCATGCTGCCTTTTCTGCACTATCATCTGGGTGGTGACCTTCTAGAAAACAAAGCCTGCATTTTTCTGCAAGAGACCGACCTGAGTAGGTTCCTCACACCTGCAGGTGGAATTAGGTGAGGGTTAGCTCTGGTCTCACTCACAGCATGCCTCCCGTCTATACCATTACTAAATAAGGGTCATTTTCTCTGTATTCGGCCCTGGAGTTTTCTAGGCTGGCAGAGCCTCCTTTGAGGTGATTTCTGCAATAGGGATGCAGGGGGCAAGATCACCCCTATAGGAGCCTCTTCCCTGACGACCAGTTCAGTCCGTAGCTCCCTCCCTCAGGCTCTCAGAACACAATGTTCACCCCCTGGGGAGGTGGGACTCCAGTTAGTTCTGAAGTGCAGAATTCAGCCTGGCTTTCACCAGGTTTTTGAGAGTAGGGGAGCCCTGGGTCCTTATGGGGCAGGCTACCCAGAGAGAAAGCCATGGTCCCCAAAGCAGATGAACCCACAGCATGCCTTCTAGCCTTCCAGGTCCGAACGGAGGGCTTTCTGAGATGCTCAAAGTCCCTTCCAGCCATCATCTCTATTTTCACAGCAAAGCTGGAGGCAGGCAGTCCTAAAGTGCAGAGCACAAGTCAGGCATAAAATTATCAGAAAGCATCCAAAAGCTGGGAGAATCCAGCCATCATCACCCGGCCTGAAAGGAGCCTAGTTGGAAGAAAGAAAGTCATTTCTTAATTCATCAACAAATATGAATCGCACTCCTGCTCTGGGTCAGCTCCAGGTTTGGCTCAAGACTAGCCCCTCCCCTCACAACTCGGGTAAAAATGCTGTATGACACAGCAGAATAAGCGTTGTGCTCTTACAGAAATCCTAAATACAGAGTGGGAGGCTGCAGCTGGCTGCAGCTAGGGGGTCCTGCGATGGAAGAGTGGGCCAGGAATCGCTCCGGCGCTGTGGACTGTTCCGGAACCTCGGAGGGGGAGCGGGTGTCAGTGTGGGCTGCCGCTGATGCCCTGTGCAGTTTCATTTCTTATAAACACTGGGTTGGGAGGAAAGAGGCCTCAGCTCTCCATCCGCCCCGTGGGGCCCGGGGCCGTGGGCGGAGGGTGCTCTGGGGCCAGGCCCGGCGGCCACGTCCCACAGTGACTTTGCATGGAAGCAGCATCCTCCCCGCCCCCCACGCGAATGGGTCCTGCAGTACCTCCTGCGCCCACAGTCGTTTGCCTAGAGTGCCCCTGGCCGAATTCTAGTCTTTCCTGGGGGCAGCAGCACCCCTACTTCGCCCTGGTGAACCCGAGTCCTGATCTGGAGCCCCTCGCCCCCAGGTGACCCACGCTCGCGCTGCCCCAACCTGATTTGAGTGTGTGTGTGTGTGTGCGGAGGCGAGGGGGCCACAAGCCTTTCAGGCGAACTTCCACATTCCTGCTCGGCCCCGGCTGGGGGTGAGCCCGGGTAAGCGGCCGGCTTCCTGGAAAGGGAGGGAGGGCGGAGAAAAGCAAAGCCTCCCAGCCGTGCCGCTCTGGTGGCTGCCGGGGACCGCCCCTCCCCCTCCCCAGCTGGCTGCCCTGCCCGTGCCAGGCAGCTCACCTGCCCGCAGCCCAGGGCACTTCCTTCTCCACCCGCCTCCCAGACTCCCGCTGCGGGCTAAGCGTTTTCAGCCAGCTCCGCAGCTCCAGGCTGTGTGAGCTCGGGCAAGCTGCTGAACTGTTCTGTGGCGATTACCACCGCCCCCCCCCTTCTGCGCGATGAAGCTAGCAACACTCGGGGTACAGAGCTCTTTGAAAATGCCCCTGCCCTCCCTTCTCGCCCCCCTGGGTGGCGGGCACACAGTAGGCGCACAGAAATGGCGCCCACCTCTAGACTGCCGCAGGGGAAGGCCGCGTTGCGTCCCCCCGCTGGGGCACTCCGCAGTCCGCTGCACCCCAGCGACTCCAGCTGGACTCGAAGCTATCCCGTGGGAGGCGTGGGTGTGCTGAGCCGCTGGGCCGCCGCCGCCAGCCCGGCTCCCCAGGTGGGGGAGGGGCCGACCCGGCCGCCGGGTCGGGATCGGCCCACCCGCGCCGGCCCCAGCCCCCAGGCCGGGTACTGGGGGGCCGCGCCGGAGGGGCGGGGCCTGGGTTTCGGTTTCTTGCAAACGAGGAGGACACAGGGAAACCGAGGAGTTTCCGGGAACCGCGCCGGGAGCGCTGAGGTTCGCGCGGCAGCGGGGGACGGGCGGCCGTCCAGTGTCGGGGCCAGTGGCCCTCTGGAAGTTCCAAGAGGAGCTGGGGAAAACCAGGCCCGGAAAAGCCCCACCTGAATGCACCTGCCCCAGCCTCCACCCAGAAGGGGCGGTGTGGGAGTGTGTGAGGGGGCTGTACACTCAGGGGAGGAGGGGGCTGTGCAAGGGCAGGTGGAGTCTGAGGAAACTGGAGGCCCCTCAAACGGCTGAGCTCCCTGGTTGGACACTCAGTGTATGTCACATCTCGTTTTATTGTCTTCATAGGTCTTATCATTGCTGAAATTATCCCCTCTATGCACTTAATTTATTTAGTGGAAGATTCCTCCCATATGACTTGGATCCCTGGAAGGTGCAGCCCTGCCCCAGTAGGGCCTAGAACAGGGTTAACCGCAAGGAGGGTGTCTGTGTTTATTGAACAAGTGAAGAAATGGAGTGAGAGGCATCTACAGCGGGCTTTGTGGCCTTCTGACCTGCTTCCAGGAGACCTCTGGGCCCGGCTCTCCTGGTTCCCTACCCCAGTCAGGTGCTGATGTCCCCAGCTAAGGGAAGACCCCTGCTCTGTAGGAGAGGCCTAAGCCTCTTTGGGGGGGGGGGGAGTCCCCTGTAGCTCCCTGAGAACTGCCCTCCAGATGGGGTGGTTGAGCAGTAAGCAGACTATAGTCATCGCAGAGGAATGCTGGCTGTGGGGGTCGGCCACTTCCTTCCCTCCCCTGGGGCTTGCAACTCAGGCCAGGGATGATTGTGGGTTGGGCCTGGATCTGAGCCATGAAGGGTGGGAGTTTGGAATGGTGAGACAGAGTCCTGGACCCTCCCTGGCCTCTTTAGACCAAAGCAATGCCTGGAGTCTGGGTGGGCAAGGTCACCTAAATTCTTGCTTTTGAGACCCCAGGTTTGTGACAGGGGTCTCCTTTCAGATAGCCAGAAGACCATGACTCTTGGGAAGACAAACAAGTGGAGCTCTCTCAGTCCAAAAGAGCTGGGGGTGGAGCAGGTGGCAGGGGGCCACTTGGAAGTAGCCAGTCAGCCAGTGGAGGGACAGGCAGATAGACCCTCTAGCATCCCTTGTCCAGGCCATCATTCACTTCTTCTGGCCCAGGCTAAGGATCAGGGCGGCTGGCCTGGGAGAGAGCCAGGGAAACTCCAAATGCTGCAAGAATAGAGCTTGTGCTCTGAGCACAGCCCCTGGTGACCTGGTGACTCATCCTGGGAATCCCAACTCCAGGGGCTGCCCTAGGAATAAGGCTCAGGACAGAGAGGGGGTGCCCCTAAGGGGACTGGCAACCATGATAGCAGTTGAGTGAAGCCCCAGACCGATAGGTTATTGTCTCTCCTGTTTCCCAAGGCTGGACTCTGCATAGTCCAAATAGTATCTTTGAGGCAGGGAGCCAAACCCTCATCCTCGCCAATAAATTTGACATCGGAGAGGACCTGGTTTTCAGAGTGCGTTGGGCTCCATTTGAGGTCACATTTCAGAAGCAGTAGGTGTACCCCAAGCTAGAAGATAACAGAAATGTGTCTTTGTAGTTTGGACACAGCAAGTGCTGAGTTATAGGTATATTCATATAAGGAAAACAAGGGATGAGGCAAGGTGGGTGGCCCAGTGGGTGCTCTCTCTTGTTCACTGCAGTAGCCCCAGGATCTGGCCTTCGCTGAGCACAGCAGGTGCCCTGTGAACCAGTGTGGCAAGGATGGGCAATGAATGGATATATGATGATGCATTCAGATTGTCTGAGCAGTGTTCACACTTTCCCTGAGGTGATCTTGGCAACAAGACAATTTCTACAGAAAGTCTTGAATGGCCCAAAGGGAGGAAGGATGGAGGGATATGGCTTTCCTGAGTAGCACTGTGGTCATTTTTGTCTGGTTCTATCCCTCCAAGGAGACCTCTGCTCCCTTTGCCATTGCCCTGTTCACCTGTGTGCCCTCTAAGCCCTGCAGAGAGACTGGGAGTACAGTGACAAGCCATTCAGACACAGAACAAGAGGAAGGGGCTGCTAACAGCAGGTGGACGCTCTTTCCTCTCTTAGAAGGTAGGTCCACAGGGCACCTGGGTAACTCAGTTGGTTTAGTGTCCCATTCTTCATTTCAGCTCACGTCATGGCATTGAACCCTGCTGTCGGGCTCTGTGTGCTCCCCGTGGAATCTGCCTGTGCCTCAACCTCTGCTCCTCACCCCTCTTGTGCGCGCATGCACTCCCCCTACCATCTCTAAAATAAATAAATAAAGTCTTTAAAAAAAGGTAGGTCCACAAAGGAGCTCAATTTAGGTAGGACCTCAGTCATGTGTGAGAGGTTCCCGTGCTTTCTCTGAATGAGAAAAGGAAAAGCATGTGTTGACTGACCAACCAGCTAACTGGTAGGAGGAGTGAAGAGTCAGCAGAGAGCCTCCCCTGGTCCGGGAGAAAGCATGGCTGTCTGCTGTCCAGTTTGGCCCATGACAAACCACAACGAGTATCACTGTGTCAGATATCCAACATGAAATGTTGCTCTGATAGTATTTGAGAGGACTGGATCCATACTGGGGGGCAAAATGGACCAGCCTGTACTGGGAGGAGTTCTGGGTACCCCAGGAGACAAAAGCCATTCTTCCTTCCTGGAGAACCCTCATGAATGTTGGGGACGGCTTTCTGCAGGGGCTGGAGGGCACACGTGGCACTTTGCTTGTAGTGGAATAGTAACTCCAGAAGACTGAAGACTTAGGGGCATCTGGACATCATGGAATGCTCAGCCCTGTGCCTGTGCTGGCCTTGCGGGGACTTAGAAGCGCACGACCATGGTCCCCTGGGTGTTCTCCTAGGGCAGAGGATGCAAATGTTAACAGAGCAAACTCCCCAGCACCCAGCACCCTCCTCACAAACAGCAGGCACTTAGTAAGTGCCCTGCTGATTGCAGAGTGACAGATGTGTGTGATACCTGGAGTATTAGACAAAGGGGCAGAGATGCTGGGGTATTGAGACAGGAGCAGTTGATCTCAGCAGGGTCCACAGATGGCTACTCTGAGGAGGTGGCATTCATGAGGGCCTTGAAGGATGAGTCACAGTTTAATAGGCCAGCCATGGGAGAGGGCATTCCAGGATGCCAGAGCAGCCCAAGGAAAAGCTTGGAAGCCCAGAAGTGCAGGCCAGATGCTGCTTGCAGTACGGCTTTGTGTGGCTGCCCCAGGCAGTAAGGCTGGACCAGCCAAGGGGGGCCACACTGCAAAGAAGCTCAAAGGTCGTACTCAATAGTCCAGACTTTATCTTGGCAGACAGGCACTCCTCAGGGCAGGACCTGTGGTTCCTCTCCTTCTAGAGAACCAGGGTCTGTCAGCGGATGTTTGTTGAAGTAAATTCTAGGACAGGCCCTGTGAGGGTAGCTGGGGCCTATGCTTTAGAAGACTTCCCGTGGCTGCCCTGAAGGATGAAGCATGGGCACACCAGAGGGGACTCGGACTTGTGTGGCAAACAAAACGTAGGGAAGCAGTCACTCTCAGGGGCCAACCCTATACTTGCATGACGGTGAGCGTGAGTGCCTCCTGACGTTTGGCACTCTAGGCACCTACTTGCTTCACTCTAGTCTGGGAGCCGGCTGTGGACTGGAGGCAGGGCAGTGGACAAGAGGCAGCTCAGTTATTCCGGGGTGGTTTAGGTCTATAGCCACAGGCAATTGACAGAAGTGGGCCTACTTGAGAGCAGGATCAGAGGACAGGATTTGGGCATGGCCAGGATGTGAAACACGTTGAAGCAGGACCCTTCTTTTTTTCTTTTTTTTCCCAAGATTTTATTTATGTATTTGAGAGAGAGAGAGAGAGAGCATGAGCAGGAGGGGCAGAGGCAGAGGGAGAAGCAGACTCTCTGTTGAGCAGGGATCCTGACAAGAGGGCTCCATCCCAGGACTCTGGGATCATGACCTGAGCCAGAAGTGGGCGCTTAACCAACTGAACCACCCAGGCGCCCCAAAGCAGGACCCTTCTGATGCCCTCCATAATTCCCCATTCTGGGAAAAGTATAAAGAGGACCCAACTTTGCTAACACAGTTTGCCTGCCTGCATCAGGGGCCAAGGCCAGACTCTGGGCCTTGGCTTTGTCTAGATTATGAGTTTGGGGAGCTGAAGGTGTTGAGCTAAAGAGAGTAGGGCAGAAGGTGAAAAAGGTCACAACCTGCCCCAGGAATGCCCAGTCACTGTGGACCATAGCTAGAACCTGAAACAGTACATCAAGACTCCTGGGCCCTGCCCTTTGGACACTGGGTGTGGGGGCGCAGCACACAGGGAAGGCTGGATAAGGGTGCCTCCACTGCTGGATGGGGTGTGTCTATGAAACCATCATCCTTCTCTGTCCGGCACGACCAGAGTCCACCCTGAGGGCCACCTGTGTTCCCTGGGGATTAGTGGTTCCACTCCCCTAGCCCCCACCCCTAGAAGCTCTGACCCTGTGGCAGCAGTGCCCCCTGCTGGGTAACAGAGAGACTCCCCCTTCCCCTGCCTTTGGAAAAGAGGGTGGAGGGGTCCAGGGGAGAAAAAAGGGTGAAGGGTCAATGCAGGTTTAAAGGGCGGGGTCGGGAATTGAGGATGGACTTTGGCTAAGGCAGATAGACAGGTGCCACCTGGTAAACAAAGCACCTGCTTCCTGGTCAGTTGCCTTTGAGCAGGTGCCAGAGAGCAGACCCAAGCAAAGACAGAGATGGCATTTTCTAAGATGAGTACTGAGGGAGGCCAGAGAGCAAGGACCCTGTCGTGTATCCACCCTCCCACCCCACCCTGGCGTCATGGCCCAGGAAGGCCCACATCTCATACTGAGCACATGTCTCCCTTGGTGGGCCCTGGCAGCCCCCCAGAATAAACCCCCTGGGCCCCACAGAAGATTTGTCCTGGGACTCAGGGCCCCAGGATAGGCCTGTGAGGGGACAGTGCCCTGGGCTGTCTAAAAAGAGGAAGGGTCATGCTCTGATAGAGTTCCTGCCTCAACTGTCCAATCCAGGCTGGAAGGAAGGTGGTGATGCATCAACAGAACAAAATCAGAGAGAGCCCGTGAGCAGCTGCATGGCTCCTCTGATTAAGCCTCCTCTGGACTCCCTCCCTCCTGAGCTCCAGATGAGGGCCTCAGGACATAGGGACCAGGTTAGAGTGCAGGGTGAGAGGTCCAGTGGACAGAGGAGTGAGAGTGGCTCGATCCCATGACCATGAGATCACGACCTGACCGAAATCAAGAGTGGGACGCTTAACCAACTGCACCACCCAGGCACCCCTAATGCAGTGACATTTTAATTTTGTAAATGATCAAAGGGGCAGTGATGTGCAGAAGAGGGCAAAGAACCCTCGAGGCAGAAGGAGGAGCTAATGTGAAGGCCTTGGGACAAGCACAAGCTCAGTGTTTTGAAGGAAAAGATCACGGTGGCTGCAGCATGATGGGTAAGGAGGACAATGATAGAAAATGGGAACAGTAAGATCAACAGGGGTCAGGTGATGTGGGCATCTTGGGCCCCCTGTCAGGGTCTTGGGCTTAATGCGAAAGCAATGGAGGGCCTTTGAAGGATGTGGTACATGGGGAGGAAATGATCCAATGTGAGTTTTCAAATGCTCACTGGCTGCTGTTTGCAGACTAGACTGTCCAGTCTAAGTCTTTCTACAAGTGGAAGCAAGACCATGGGGCAGGCCAGAGTCAGGGGTTGATCCAGGAGAGATGAACCAGGCTGGTGGTGGTATCAATGGAAAGAACAGGGACAGAACCAGGAAGAGTTTGGAGGGGAAACCAAACAGAGATGAATGGAATGTGGTGGTGACAGAATGGGAGAAAATATTTGCAATTTATATATTGAACATATATCCGAAAATGGGCTTACATATAGAAGGTCATAGTCACCTCTTATCTGCAGTTTTGCTTTCTGTGTTTTCAGGTTTCTGCGGTCTAGTGTGGTCCAGAAGCAGAAGGTCCTGCTTCTGATATATCGTCCAAAGGTCAGTGGTAGCCTAAAGCTACATTACAGTGCCTACATCATTCACCTTACTTTATCTTATCACATAGGCATTTTATTATCTCGCATCATCACAAGAAGAAAAATGGTGTATAATTATGATATATAATAATATATATGCAATATAAAATGTATTGTAGATAATATAATAGGAAATAATCTATATTGCAGAAAAAGAGACACAGTATTTATAGGGTAGTACATTTATTTTCCTTCAAATTTTTATTTAAATTCTGGCTAGTTAGCATACAGTGCAATATTGGTTTTGGGAGTAGAATTCAGATTCATCTCTTACATACAACACCCAGTGCTCATCATAACAAGTGCCCTCCTTAACACCCATCACCCATCTAGCCCATCCCCCCACCCACCTCTCTCCATCAATCCTCAGTTTGTTCTCTATTGGTAAGAGTTACTTATGGCTTGTTTCCCTCTCTCCTTCTTTTTCTTTTCCCCCTTCCCATATGTTCATCTGTTTTGTTTCTTAAATTCCATATATGAGTGAAATCGTATGGTATTTGTCTTTCTCTGACTGACTTATTTCGCTTAGCATAATAGCCTCTAGCTCCATTTCACTATTTGCAGATAACAGGATACTTTACATGGAAAACCTGAAAGAGTCCACCAAAAGATTGCTAGAACTAGTACACGAATTCAGCAAAGTTGCAGGATATAAAATCAACATACAGAAATCTGTTGCATTTCTATACATCAATAATGAAGCAGCTGAAAAAGAAATCAAGGAATTGATCCCATTTACAATTGCACCAAAAACTGTAAAACAGCTAGGAATCAACCTAACCAAAGAGGTAAAAGATCTGTACTCTGAAAACTATGGAACACTTATGAAGGAAATTGACGAGGACACAAAGAGAAGGGAAAACATTCCATGCTCATGGATTGGAAGAACAAACATTGTTAAAATCTCTATACTACCCAAGGCAATCTACACATTCAAGGCAATCCCTATCAAAATACTGCCAGCATTTTTCATAGAGCTAGGACAAACAATCCTAAAATTTGTATGGAACCACAAAAGACCCCAAATAGCAAAAGCAATCCTGAAAAAGAGAAGAAAACCTGGAGGCATCACGATTCCAGACTTTAAGCTATATGGCAGAGCTATAATCATCAAGACAGTATGGTATTGGCACAAAAACAGACACATAGATCAATGGAACAAAATAGAAAACCCAGAAATCGACCCACAACTATATGGTTAACTAATCTTCGACAAAGCAGGAAAGAATATCCAATGGAAAAAAGATAGTCTCTTCAACAAATGGTGCTGGGAAAACTGGACAGCAACATGCAGAAGAATGAAACTCGGCCATTTTCTTACACCATGAACAAAAATAAATTCAAGGGGGCCCTGCGTAGTGCAGTCGTTAAGCACCTGCCTTCAGCTCAGGGCGTGATCCTGGCGTTCAGGGATCGAGTCCCACATCAGGTTCCTCTGCTGGGATCCTGCTTCTTCCTCTCCCACTCCCCTTCTGTGTTCCCCCTCTCGCTGGCTGTCTCTCTGTCAAATAAATAAATAAAATCTTTTAAAAAAATAAATAAATTCAAAATGGATGAAAGACCTAAATATGAGATAGGAAACCATCCAAATCCTAGAGGAGAACACAGGCAGCAACCTCTCTGAACTCGGCTGTAGCAATTTCTTTCTAAACACATTGCCGGAGGCAAGGGAAATAAAAGCAAAAATGAACTATTGGGACTTCATCAAGATAAAAAGCTTCTGCGCAGCAAAGGAAACAATCAACAAAAGTAAAAGGCAGCCTATGGAATAGGAAAAGATATTTGCAGATGACATATCTGATAAAGGGTTAGTATCCAAAATCTATAAAGAACTTATGAAACTCAATACCCAAAAAACAAATAATTCAGTATAGGTAATACATTTAAATTACTTCTGATTTATCACAGAAGGAGAGAAGGAAGTCTCATTGTGGAGACCAGAGAGAAGTGGAATCACATCTTTAAGGTGCTGGAGGAAGGAAAAAAAAACCCCATAGACCCACAGTTCTATAGCCAATAAAAATATCCTTGAGGAGTGAAGGTGAAATAAAGACATTCTCAGATGAAGGAAGACAAAGAGAATTCCTTGACAGGTGACCTGCTCTAAAATAATTGGTAAAAGAAGTTCTTCAGACAGAAGGGACATGATACCAGAAGTTAACTTGAAATATCAGGAATGAAGGAAGATCAACAGAAATGGAAAAATCTGGGTTAATTTAACATTCTCTTATTTATTATTTGACATGCTCTTCGGTTCTTTATGTTTTATGGTTGAAAAAAATTATAACATTTTCTAATAGTATTTTCAATGTATGTGTATATAATAATGAAACTACAACATAAAGAAGGGAGAATAAAGGGCACTGTAGGGTGGTAAGGTTTTACATTCCACTTAAAATGATAAAATGTCTATTCTAAGCAGACATGAAAAGGTAAATAAGTATATTATAATCCGTAGAGCAATCACTTAAAAAAGAATAATTATAAACACAATAGATGCATTTAAATGGAATACTAAAAAAATGTTCAAACAACCCAAACATGCAGGAAAGAGGAAACGGAGGGAGGGCAAACAGAGAAACAGATGATAAAATACTAAACATAAATTCAATCACAACAACAATTATGTAAAATGTAAATGGTCTAGGAGTACTGCCAGCAAAAACGGTGACGTTTGGGATTCCAAAAGCCCATCCCCACACAGAAGCAGGGAATACAGTGGCAAAAACTGTCAGAATCAGCTTTATAAGAGCTCTAGAAAGTGATTAAAAGTTTACAGCAACACCAGGGAAATGTTTAATCAAGGAAAAAGAAACCTAGCTGCATCTTGGTAGAACTCTGTGGTGTTTTAACTTACCCAAGCCTCATTCCCCTCTTTCCAGTTTGTCAAGAGCCTTGAAGACAACAGCGTGGTTTCCCAGTATAGGTTCTTAGTACAAGAGGGAGCAGAATGGGCCTTATTCTCAAGGAACTGTGGTTGTTTTGACCTGTCCTCTCAAGTACATGGAACATCCTCAAGGACAGATGATACGAAAGGACACAAGACAAGTCTTAGCAAATTTAAGAAGATTGAAATCATACCAGGGATGTTTTCTGACCACAATGATATGACACTAGAAATCAACAATAGGAGGAAAGCTGGAAAATCTACACAATTATGTGAAAGCTAAATAACCCACTCTTGAATAACCAGTGGGTCGAAGAAGCAATCCAAAGGGAAGTCCAAGAATATCCCAAAGCAAATGAAAATAGAAACACAACTTACCAAAACCTATGGAATGCTTGAAAGCAGTTTTTTTTTTTTTTAAGATTTATTTATTTGTTTTAGAGAGGTGGGGAGAGGCAGAGGGAGAGGGAGATAATCCCAGGCAGATTCCTGGCTGAGCGCGGATCCCAATGCAGGGCTGATCTCATGACCCTGAGACCATGATCCGAGCTGAAACCAAGAGTCGACGCTCAACCGACTGATCCACCCAGGTACCCCATTGTAAAAGCAGTTCTGAGAAGGAAGTGGAGAGCCATAAATGCACATAATAAGAAATTAGAAAGATCACAAAGATTAAAAAGATAGAAATTTAAAAACCACCTTCACACCTCAAGGAACTAGAAAAAGAAAAGCAAAATAAGCCCACAGTTAGTAGAAGAAAGGAAATAATAAAGGTCGGGGTGGAAATAAATGAAACAGAGACCAGAAGAACAACAACAATGATCAACAAAACACAGAGCTGGTTTTATGAAAAGATCAACACAAGTGACAAACCCCTAGCAAGACTGAGAAAAAAATAGAGAAGACTTAAATATGTAAAATCAGAAATGAAAGAGGAGAAATAGTAACTGACACCACAGAAATACAGGGCATCATAAGAGACTACTTTGAACAATTACACGCCAACAAATTAGATAACTGAGAAGAAATGGATAATTTCCTGGAATCATACAACCTATCAAGGCTGAACCAGGAAGAAATAGCACGTCTGAACAAACCGATAGTGAGTAAGGAGGTTGAATCAGTAATCAAAAACGAACCTTCCAACACAGAAAACGCCAGGACCAGATGGCTTCATGGGCAAATTCTACCAAACGTTTAAGGAAAAATTAATGCCAATCCTCAAACTTTTCCAGAAAATTAAAGAGGAGGGAACACTCCCAAACTCATCCTATGAGGCCAGCATTACCCTGATACCAAACCCAGATAAGGACACTGCAAGAAAGGACACTGTAGACCTAATGAAAATAGACGTAAATATTCTCAACAAAATATTATCAAACTGAATTCAAAAATTCATTTAAAGGACTATATACCTTGACCGAGTGTGATTTATCCCTAAGATGCAAGGATGATCCAACACACACACCCCGATAAATGTGATACACCACATTTATAGAATGAAAGATCAAAGTCCTATCAGATCAATAGATGCAGAAAAGGTGTTTGACAAAATGCAACATACTTTCATGATGAACACTCTCAATAGATTGGGTACATAGAGGGAACACACCTAAACATAATAAGGCCATATATGACAAGAACATGATACTCAACAGGGAAAAATGGAAAGCTTTCCCTCTAAGATCAAGAATCAGATCACTCTCACCACTCTTGTTAAAAATAGTACTGGAGGTCCTAGCTAGAACAATCAGGCAAGACAAAGAAATAAAAGGGACCTAAATAGGAAAGAAAGACATAAAATTATTACTATTTGTTGATGATATGATTCTATATATTGAAAACTCCAACCAGACTTGACAGAAAAACTGTTGGATCTAATCCATGGATTCAGGAAAGTTGCAGGATATAATTCATAATCAATACACAGAAGTCAGTTGCTTTTCTATATACTGAAACGTTTGAAAAAGAAATAAATAGCAACAAAAACAATAAAATAGCTAGGAATAAGTTAACAAAGGAAGTGAAAGGTCTGTATAATAGGGGGGCCTGGGTGGCTCAATTGGTTAAGCGTCTGCCTTCGGCTCAGGTTGTGATCCCAGGGTCCTGGGATCGAGCCCCGCATCACATCAGACTCCCTGCTCAGTGGGGAGCCTGCTTCTCCCTCTCCCGCTCCCCCTGCTTGTGCATGCTGTCTCTCTTTCTCTGTCAAATAAATAAAATCTTAAAAAAAAAAAGATTTGTGTAATAAAAGCCACAAGACTTTGCTGAAAGAAATCAGAGAAAACACAAAGGACATCCCGTGTTCATGGATTGAAATACTGAATGTTGTTAAAATGTCCATGCTACCCAAAGCCGTCTATAGATTCAGTACAATCCCCATCAAAATGCCAATAGCATTTCCATAAAAGTAGATAAAACAATCCTAAAATTTATAAGGACCCACAAAAGATCCCAAGTAGACAAAGCAATCATGAGAAAGAACAAAATTCCCAAAAATGAGGCATCACATTTCCTGATTTCAAACTATACTGCAAGTCTCCAGTAATGGAAACAGTATGGTACTGGCATAAAAATAGACCCATATGTCAATGGAACAGAACAGAAAGCCCAGAATTTAACATCTACATCTACAGTCAGCTAATATGTGGTAAGGGAGCCAGGAACATCCAGTGGGGAAAGGATAATCTCTTCAACAAATGGTAATGAGACACTGGATAACCACATGCAGAAAAATGAAACTGGATTCCTATCTTAAACCAGTCACAAAAATTAACTCAACATGAATGAAAGACTCAAACATAAGACATGAGGCCATAAAACTAGAAGAAAGCATAGGAAACAACCTCCTCAACATTGGTCTTGACAGTGTTTCTTTGGCTACGACACCAAAAACACAAACAAAAGGAAAAAAACCAACAAATGGGACTCCAGCAAACTTAAATCTTCTGCACGGCAAGAGAAACAGTCAACAAAATGACAAGGCATCCTAAAGAATGGGAGAAAAATTTTGCATATTACATATTGGATAAGGGGTAATATCCAAAATTTATTAAAGAACTCATAGAATTCGATAATAAGTAAAAATCCAATTAAAAAACAGCGGAGGAACCCAATAGACATTTTTGCAAAGATGACATTTAAGTGGCCAACAGGTACATGAAAATGTGTCCAACATCACTAATCGTCTGGGAAATGAAAATTGGATTCATGATGCGGTATCACCACACACCTGTCAAAATGGTGATCGTCAAGAAGACAAGAGAACAAGTGTTGGGGAGGACATAGAGAAAAGGGAACCCTTGTGCATTGTTGGTGGGATTTTAAACTGACTCGGCTGCTGTTGAGAACAGTACGGAGGTTCCTCAAAAAATTAAAAATAGATCTACCATGTGATCCAGCAATCCCACTTCTGCATATGTATCGAAAGGGAATAAACACAGGATATCAAAAAGATATCTGCACTCCCACGTTCATTGCAGCATGATTCACAGTAGCCAGGATACAGAAACAACCTAAGTGTCTGTTAACAGTTGAATGGATAAAGAAGATGTAGTGTATTTATACAATGGAGTCTTATTCAGCCATGAGGAAAAAGGAAATTCTCCCATTTGCAACCACATGGGTGAACCTTGAGGACATTATGCTAAGTAAGTCAGAGAAAGACAAGCACTGTATATCTCTTACATGTGGAATCCAAAAAAACTGAAATTGTCGAAGCGTTGAGTGACCAGGGGTTGGTTGGAGGGTAGGGAAATGGCAGAGGTGTTGTTGAAGTTACGAATTGGCAGCTAGTACATAAATAAGTCTGGAGACTTATTGGAGATGTGTTACACGGTACAGTGGTCGTAGATACCAAAATTGTATTACAAACATTCATAGATAGAAGTGCTAACTAATGCTGTTATGACAATCATATTGCAATATAAATGTATCAAACTTATATATACACCTTAAACTTACACAATGTTATATTTCAAATAGAACTCAATAAAAAGTTTAAAATAATAAAATAAAAACAGAAACTTACTCTACTCCTCCAGTAATCAAAACAGTGGGGTCCTGCCACACACACATACATATCAGAATTGAGAGTACCACAGTAAACCCTTATATGTATAGTCAATTCATTTCCTTTTTTTAAAAAAAGATTTATTTATTTGAGAGAAAGAGAGGGAGTGGGGGTGGGGGTAGAGGAGCAGAGGGAGAGGGAGAGAGTCTCAAGCACGTCTGAGAGTCTCAGCATGGAGCCTGATGCGGGGACTGATCTCATGACCCTGAGATCAGGACCTGAGCCGAATCCAAGAGTTGGCTGCTTAACTGACTGCACCACGCACGCGCCCCCCTAGTCAATTCATTTTTAATCATGGTACCAAGGCAATTCAGTTGTATTTTCTACAAATGGTGCTGGGACAATTGAATATCCTTGTGCAAAATGAAGAATTTATACGCTTGCCTCACATCACACACACACAAATGAACTCAAAATGGATAAAAGACCTAAATGTAAGAGTTAAAGCTGTAAAATGTTTAAAAGCAAACATAGAAGAATATCTTTGGATATTCTTGGATTAAGCAAATATTTCTTAGTTAGGACCCCAAAAGCACAATCCATAAATGAAAAGTTAGCAAACTAGGCTTCAAAATGTAAAACTGCTTTTCAGAAGACATCATCAAGAAAATGGGTAGTCAAGCAATAAACTTCAAAGTATTTGTAAATCCTATATTGGATACGGATGCCTGGGTGGCTCTGTTGGTTAAGTTCTGCCTTCGGCTCAGGTCATGATCTCGGGGTCCTGGGATGGAGCGGGCTCCCCGCTCAGCTGTGGGAGTCTGCTTCTCCCTCTTCCTCTGCCCCTCCCCCTGCTTGTGCTCTCTCTCAAATAAATAAATAAAATATTTTTTTAAAATCCTGTAGTGGGGGTGCCTGGGTGGCACAGCGGTTAGGCGTCTGCCTTCGGCTCAGGGCGTGATCCCGGCGTTGTGGGTTCGAACCCCACATCAGGCTCCTCCGCTGTGAGCCTGCTTCTTCCTCTCCCACTCACCCTGCTTGTGTTCCCTCTCTCGCTGGCTGTCTCTGTCAAATAAATAAATAAAATCTTAAAAAAATAAAATAAAATAAAATCCTGTAGTGGATCAGGACATATCTAAATATATAAAGAACTTAGAAGGCCGAAAATAGAAAACAAAGAAGTGAGAAACAAGAGAATAAACAGAGAGCAAAAAGTGAAATGGTAGACTTAAGCCATAATATATCAATAATTACACCAAATGCAAATATTTTCATAGCATTAGCCATTAGGTAAGTGCAAATGAAAACTATGATGAGATAACACTCCATGTCTAATAGGATGGTTAAAATAGAAAATATTGGCAAAACCAAGTGGTGGTGGGGAGAAGAAGCAACTGCAATTCTCATACACAGCAGATAGACAAACAAAATGATATATCACTTTGGAAAACAATTTGGCAGTTTCTTATAGTCAAACATTCACTTACTATAGGATACAGCAACCCTACTCCTAGGTATTTATCCTAGAGAAATGAAGATGTATGTAAACGAATATTTATAGCAGCTCTATTGATAATTGTCAAATACTGGAAGCAACTCAAATATTCAATGAGTGAATGAATAAACAGACTCGTACATCCCTGTGATGAAAACTACTCAGGAAAAAAAAAGTAAGGAACACAACACAATTTGAGTGAATTTCTAAGTCATTATGCTAAGTAAAAGCAGCCAGTCTCAAAAGGCTACCTACTGCCTGATTCCATTAATACGACACTCTCAGAAAGACAAAACTCTGTTGATGGAGATTAGATCAGTAGCTCCCAGGGCCCGGGGTGGAGAGAGGTACAACTACCGAGGGATAGCCCCAGAGAGTTTTTATTCTGTATCCTGATTGTGGTTGTGGTTACACAAACCTATATGTGTATTAAAATCATAGAACTCTACACCAAAGTTGTTATTTTCACTGTATATTAATTAATTTATTTTTTAAAAAAGATTTTATTTATTTATTTGACAGAGATAGAGACAGCCAGAGAGAGGGAACACAAGCAGGGGGAGTGGGAGAGGAAGAAGCAGGCTCATAGCGGAGGAGCCTGATGTGGGGCTCGATCCCATAACGCCGGGATCACGCCCTGAGCCGAAGGCAGACGCTCAACCGCTGTGCCACCCAGGCGCCCCCACTGTATATTAATTTAAAAATAAAATAAGTCACACAAGGAATGAATAAACTATTGATACATGGCAACGGATAAATCTCAAAATAATTCTACTGAGTCAAAGAAACCAGGCTGGGTATCATCCCATTTTTATACAATTCTAGAAAATGCAAACTAATCTATAGTGACAGAAAACCAATCCGTGATTGGTAGGGAGGTGGGGAGGGCTTATCATCTGTTCACTATCTTGATCATGGTGATGGTTTCATGGGTGCATACATATTCCAAACTTAATAAATTGTACACCTTGGGTCCAGTTTCTCCTATGTTAATTATATCTCAGCAAAGCTGTAAAATAAAATACGTTGGCTGCCCTCGAGGAGCGTAGCATCCAGTGACAAAGAATTTGACAGTTTTGTAACCTAAAGTTACATGAATGGTAGCCGTGGAATCCAAGGCCGGAACTCCCTTCACCCAACTGAGAAATCCTCCTATGGCTGGTTACAGTCACCACTGTTTAACTTTTGTAGGCACAGCCTGCGTGACGGGAAGCACACAGACATCTCAGGGTAGGGCTGAGCGTTTGAAGAGACTTTCTGCTCTCTTCCCAGGGCTCTCCCAGCACTGAATCTTTTGTCCTCATCGTGTATCCCAACCTACTGTTCACAAACCCTGTGACCTTGAGCAAGCTCCTTGGCCTCTCTAATCCTCCTGTTCTGAGCATCGATGAAACACAGATAATAAAAGTGTCCACCTGACAAGGTTGGTATGAGGACTGAATGACATCAAGGCTATAAAATAACAACCTATCCCCAACTGATAGAGGATACTTCTGGGAGGATTTTGTCTTATACCATATATATAGATACGTATTACATCATGCATGTAACACTTTTCGTGCTGAAAAGAGAGTGAGAGAGAACTGCAACTCTGGGTCGGGACACTGCAATCCTAAGTAAGGCGGGGTACCTGCCCATCCCAGTTACTTCCTACGGCCAAGAGAGAGCCCCATTTCAGTTCACAGTTGGGGCCATGAGAGGCTCAAAGAGCTCACTGATGGCCAAGCTTGGACTCCTGACTCCTAGCCCAGTGCTTCGACAACAAGAGCAGATATTTGGGACCAAGGCCAGAGGGGAATGGGAAAATTGTCACCTGGGGGCTGGAAGTGGGAGAATAGAGGAGCTAGTTGATAGGGAAACTGTTTTCAGAGCCATAGCCTGCTGCGGTCTGGGGGCAGGGTGAAAAGGCAGAAAGGAGAGAACGAGCCACACTGATTACACTCATTCTTTCCTCCATCTGATATTTATGGATTGCCAGCGCCATGCTAGGATCCGGGGGATGAGTAAGAGGGTCCCTTTCCCCCAGAGCTAACGCTGATATAGGCCTGAGAGATGAGGAGATAAAAGATGACATTTTGGCATAATTCAAATTCTGTCATGCATTCGGTCCCTAAACATTGACCAGAGTCACCCTCATTCCCTGGGTTTGTTCTTGCTTCCCACTGGGAAAATGTTTAGTGTGGGGAGGAAGAAGCTGTGAGGCAGTGAGTGGTCAAGAGAAGGACTTGAGACCAAAGGTGGGTGCTGTCTAGATCCTTCACACCTTCCAAGCTTAGGGTCCCACCTGAACGCTTTCCTTGACTGAACTCAGGCCACTACCGAGAGTTAATTGAGTAGACACCCAAAAATTAGCGGCTCCTTTGCAGAAGACAGAACTCAGTCCAAAGACTTGGCTCTGTTCTCACCTGGCGGATGGGCTGCTGGGCGGATGTGTTTGGGAAGCCTGGTGATTGTGCCTTTGAGGTCTGGCAGTCAGTTTTTAACTTCTGTCACCACCAGAGGGCGGTGTTAGGGTATGTCAAAGCCCCAGAAAACATTGTGCCTCAGCCAGGGGACAGTAAACAGAGCTTGGCCTCCTTCAGCCAGGCTTCATTTGCTTTTCTGATATGTTTTAAGCACCTTAAACTCAGAGAGCCACTGTGTGTACAAGGACTTCAGTGGCAGCCTTGCAGCCAGTTCCAGAATTCTGCGTTGATACTAATCCTTGGGGAAATACCTGGAACAGCCAGTAGAGGGGGGTGGAGAGCCGAGATCGTGGGTCCCTCAGTGAACAATGAACTGAGGTGGCAAAAGGGCTCCAGAAATTGCACTATACGAACACAGAAATAAACTGGAATTGGGTGAGGAGGAAGGAGGAGCTGGCAAGATGGTACAAGGTTGGAGACAAGGGGAATGCAAAGCGGAGTGAAGAGGAAAATCCCCCACAGTGGGGTTGCCACAGAACTTCAAAGGATGGGAGCACGAGTGTTTAATTTGAGATTGCTTCTGCTGCAGAGAGATCTGTGCAGCTGGTCAGCTTTGCTGTGTGGCCAGGACTCCACGGAAAGAGCTGCATTCTGTTGGTGTGCAGAGTCAGAGCAGCTCTGGTAGAATGTCAGGATGAATCACACAACGGGAGCAGGGACCAGCAGTGGTCATGCATACCCAAGCCTTTGGGGATGGGCAGCCACCTCGGCAAAGGCTTTGGACCTGCATACGGGCAAAGATGGGTTTGAGCCTGCCCGTTCAGGTCTCAGGAGCCTGGGAGAGCCCAGCTTACATCTGCATTACA
The DNA here is from genome assembly GCF_002007445.2 of Ailuropoda melanoleuca. Lineage (NCBI taxonomy): Eukaryota > Metazoa > Chordata > Mammalia > Carnivora > Ursidae > Ailuropoda > Ailuropoda melanoleuca. Next base: position 21,613,702 of record NC_048220.1, read on the forward strand.
CGAGAGGGCTTCTGCCATGATGCAGAAGGTGTGGGGAAAGGAATCGAGGAGCCCGGATCTGCGGAGCCTCTACCACCTGCAGAGAGAACAGAATTCTAAGAAGGCTTTTCCTGCAGAAAGTGGAGCTTGGGTATGGGTCCTAAGGGAACAGAGGGAGCTGCAGGGGTGAGAGAAGACAGATCAGGCGTCCACTACAACCCCTGCGTGACGGGGTCCTGCCTCCTCCCGCTCATCCCATACCACCCCTTTTCACACACAGACCCAAGTTCAAGCAACCAACCCCTAGAGCGATAGCCTCCTAACTTAATTCCCGGATTAAACATGAATACCTCATCTCTTTCCACACAGAGGCAAGAGGTCTTTTAAGAACAGAAGTCAGATAATGACCCTCCTCTGTTTTAAACTGTCAGTGACTTCCCATTACTAGGAGAAACACAGAGTCCTCTCTGTGGGCTGTGTGGGCCGTCCCTTCCCTCCCTAGCCTCATCTTCTTTTTTTTTTTTAAAGATTTTATTTATTTATTTGACAGAGATAGAGAGAGCCAGCGAGAGAGGGAACACAAGCAGGGGGAGCGGGAGAGGAAGAAGCAGGCTCATAGCAGAGGAGCCTGATGTGGGGCTCGATCCCACAACGCGGGGATCACGCCCTGAGCCGAAGGCAGACTTTTAACCGCTGTGCCACCCAGGCGCCCCCCTAGCCTCATCTTCTGCCATGCAACCCATGTGTTCCAGCTGTCTGTCTTCCTACTGTTCCTCAATCGCACCAAATTCATTCCCACTTCGGAACTTTTGCCCTTCTGTTTAGCTGTCTCTTCCCCCCAGACTTTCACATATATGGCTTCTTTTTATCAGTTAGCTCTCAAATGTCACCTTCTCACGCTTTCCCTGACATGTAAGGTTGCTCCCCAGCCCCTGCCCAATCTCCCTCTATCACACCAGTCCCTAGCCTTCATCATGATCTGAAATGGCCTTTGCTTCCAGTGATTCCTTCGCCACTATGGTATAAACGCCTTGAGGGCAAGAGCTTGCCTGTCAACTTCACTACTCATCCTTAGTGCCTGGCCCCTAGAGGTGGTCAGGAAATGATTTTTGAAAGAATAAATGTTCCATCAACTCTATTTGGTGGGTTTGGTGATCACTTCCAACGTGAGTTTAATTCTCCCAAAGTGTAGGCAGTAGAAGCAGAATTTGAACTCAGGCAGCCTGACTTTTGTGCTTACACTTTGACCTTGGATTATTTTATCTCCACCTTTGTCTGTTCTTTCCCAGATAGCACTTACCGTAATCTATAGTTGTTTTGCTTGTTTGTTGTCTGACCCCTCTCCTAGTGTCATGCTGCTGGAATAAGACTGCGTCCTGCCCCGTGCAGTGTAGCCAATGCTTAGAACAGCACCTGGCACATTGTAGGTACTCCGTGTTTGCTGGGTGAGTCCATGGATAAACACCAGGCGAACATACAAGTGAGGGATGGATATGGAGGAACGTGACCATGCCAGCGGTGGGGGACTTTCCCAGGCACTAGCAGGAGTCCAGTGCCCAGAGCACAGCAGTGCCTGGGCAAAGGGGCCTGCCAAGAAGCTGCCCCTTGCTGTGGCAGAAGGCATCTTTCGGGGCAGATGGTGGTGGCCTTGCTCGCTCTTATAGCGAGGGAGGGTCACCTGTTCTGTGAATCTTCAAACTTGGGGTCGTTCCCTGATGTGGGCCCTGGGTTTGGCCTTGCTCCTGAGCATCCCAAGAGTCCCGCCTGTCCACTGGGGTGATACCAGGGTTCTGGGTGGATCTGTGGAAACGGCTTCTTTTCCACTCATTACGTTATGTCAGCACCTTTTCAGCTTCTGAGAAACAGGAAGCACCATGATGTGCGGTGGGGTTTGAAAGGATGATAAGAGACATAATCACATTTCTTTGGTTTGGGCATAGAGGACTGGGGTTCCTGTTTGCTCTGACGTGAACACATTACCTTTTCCCTCTAGCCAGAATTCTGGAGGATGAGGACTGTGTGGGAAATATGTTTTATGGCGTGAAAAAGAACAAGGGGATAAGAGCTTTTAAAATTATTGTTATGAAACATCACACATACAAAAAATATACAGTTTAAAACTTAACAAAAATTTTAAAATCCATGTGTCCTCCACCCCATCCCTGAGAAGGTGACTCTCCCATAATATCCCACTCCCTCCCCACCAGAGGTGGCCACTGTCTTGATTTTTGTGTTTAATTATTTCTTGCTATTCTTCATGGTTTTATCACATATGTAAATATCCCTAAGTTATATATGATTTTATTTTGCCCATTTTTGACATTTTTTTAAAAAAAAGATTTTTTTTATTTATTTGAGGGAGAAAGAGTAGGGGGAGGGGCAAAGGGGGAGGAAGAGAGAGTCTTAAGCAGACTCTGCATTCAGCACGGAGCCGGACATGGGGTTCAGTCTCACGACCTTGAGATCAGGGCCCTGAGGTCAGGACTTGAGCCAAAACCAAGACTTGGACGCTTAACCCACCAAGCCACCTAGGCACCCCATTTTTCACCTTTTTATAAATGGAATCTTGTTGGATATATTTAAGACTTGCTTTTTCTGTTCAGTAAAACGTTTTCTTTATTTTTTTAAAGATTTTTTTTTAATTTATTAATTTGACATAGAGAGACAGCCAGCAAGAGAGGGAACACAAGCAGGGGGAGTGGGAAAGGAAGAAGCAGGCTCCCAGCAGAGGAGCCTGATGTGGGGCTCGATCCCAGAACGCTGGGATCACGCCCTGAGCCAAAGGCAGAAGTTTAAGGACTGCGTCACCCAGGCACCCCAAGTTCAGTAAAACGTTTTCAGACTCATCCATGTTGACCCAAATATCTGTACATTCATTTACTTTACTGCAACCCAGTGAATGACCAAACAAGAATTTATCTATTTTTTAAAGATTTTTTATTTTTATTTATGTGACAGAGAGACAGCCAGCGAGAGAGGGAACACAGCAGGGGAGTGGGAGAGGAAGAAGCAGGCTCCCAGCAGAGGAGCCTGATGTGGGGCTCAATCCCAGAACGCCGGGATCACGCCCTGAACCGAAGGCAGACGCTTAAGGACCGTGCCACCCAGGCGCCCCAAGAATTTATCTATTTTATACTGGTGGGTATTTCATTTTTTTTTTTTCAGTTTTAGCTATTAGAAACAGTGAAGTTAAAAGGATGTTAGGTAATTACTAAGGAAATCTGAATAAGGTATAGACTTTAATAATAATGTATCAATATTGGTTTATTAATGTGACAAATGTACCATCCAATTGTGAGATGTTCATAGTAGGGGAAATTGGATGTGGAGTACATGGAACTCTGTACTCTCTTCACAATTTTTCTGTAATCTACAACTATTTTAAAATAAAAAATTTGGGAGCACCTGGGTGGCTCAGTCTGTTGGGCATCTGCCTTTGGCTCAGGTCATGATCCCAGGGTCCTGGGATTGAGCCCTGCATCAGGCTCCCTGCTTGGTGAGGAACCTGCTTCTCCTTCTCCCTCTGTTTCTCCCCCCTCCCCTGCTCGTGCTCTGTCACTCTCGCTCTCTCTCAAAATAAATAAATAAATAAATAAATAAATAAATAAATAAATAAAAAATTTGATGGGACACCTGGCTGGCTCAGTCGGTAGAGCATCTGACTTTTGATCTTGGGGTTATGAATTCAAGTCCCATGCTAGATGTAGAGATTACTTAAAAATAAAATTTAATTTAATTTAATTTAATTTAATTAAAAAATTTGTTAAAGAAAACCCAATCAATGGAGAACCTGGGTGGCTCAGTTGGTTAAGTGTGTGCCTTCGGCTCAAGTCATGATCTCAGGGTCCTGTTCAGCGGGGAGTCAGCTTCTGCCTCTGCCCCTCCCCCCAACTCGTGCACACTCTCTCCCTCTCTCTCTCAAATCAATAAATAAAATATTTTTTAGAAAAAGTAAAAAGAAAACCCAAAGGTGTTATGAACATACTTTCTTAAATCTCCTAATGTCCATGTGCAAGAATTTCTTTAGACTGTATACCAGACTGAAATTCTGGGTCATGGAGTGCATGTGTCTCAATGTTCTTAGCTCGGCATTTCAAGAGTACCAGTTTTTACTGTCCCACGCACAGTGTGTAAGAATTCCTTTTACTTCACATCCTGGACAATACTTGTAATATCTTGACTTTTTAAAATTTTTGCCAGTCTGGTGGGTGTGAGATGCTATCTCATTGTGGTTTAATTTTGTATTTCCCTGACTACTAACAAGGTTGACATCTCTTTATGTTTATTGGCCATCTGTGCTTCCTGTTCTGAGAATATGCTTACTCATGTCATTTACCTGTTTTTTTCTGGTGGGTTATTTATCTTTTTCTTATTGAGGACTTATCTTTTTCTTATCAAGAGGACTTTGTTACTCATTCTGAAAACGAATCCTTTGTCATTTATACGTAACACAAATATGTGTCCTTATATATAACAAGCTTATAACTTGTCTTTTCTTTTACTCAGTAAATTTGTTGAATGTTGAGTGTATATATCTTTTCCTTAATGATCTGTGCTTTGAGGGTTTTATTTATGAAATCCTTCCATTCATTCTGGAGAGCTCTTGTTTGCTCCTTTAGATCCACTTCTTTGGCCTTTTCTGTGTCCGGGGGGCAGACTTGTCTGGACTACATTAATGACTTCTTTGCTCCTGGGCTCCCCATTGGGTTTGACCATGAGGAGCCCCGACAGGCAAACTAAGGGTGGGAGCTAAGTGAAGTCAACGTGTTTGCCCTCCCAGCTCTCTCCTTGTAAGACTGCTGCAGGTTAGCTGTGTCCTTGATTGAAGGTCCCAGCTCCTACAGGTGGCCCTTTCCCCACAGCCCTCTGTATCTTAGAGTTTTACCAACTGTCCCTCTCCTGTTACAGCTCCTGTTATTAGCTCCAGAGGATTGCATTTTCCCTCCTGATTTCCCTACATCCTGTTCTCACTGTTACAATGGCCCCATTATTAAATACAATTTTCTCAAATTACCCAGTTTACTGGAAGTATTCCAGCTGTCTCCTGATAGATATGCTCACCCCAAGGCCATATTTTTATTTTATTTTATTTTATTTATTCACTTATTTATATATTTATTTTTAACGTAGGCTTCACGGCCAATGTGGGGTTTTGAGCTCATGACCCCAAGACCAAGAGTCACACGCTCTACCAAGTGAGCCAGCCAGGCGCCCTTGTTTTTTTTTTTGTTTTTCTTGTTTTTTAAGATTTATTTATTTATTTGAGAGAGAGAGCGCACACACGAGCAGGGGGAGAGGCAGAGGGAGAAGAAGAGAGAGAGAGGAGCAGACTCCCCGCTGAAGGTGGGTCCTAATGAGGGGCTCCATCTCATGACCCCGAGATCATAACCTGAGCTGAAATCAAGGGCTGGACACCCAAACAACTGAGCCACCCAGGCACCCCACCCCATCTTGTAGAAAATTATTAGTTGTTGGTCTCTGTCTCTCTACTCTGTGATTTCTCACCCTTGGCACTACTGACATTTTTACGGGATAATTCTTTGCTGTGGCAGCTGTCCTGGGCAAAGGAGGGTGTGCAGTGTCGTCCCTGGCCTCTGCCCATGAGATCATGGCAGTAGCCTCTTTTTTCTCTCCAGCGTGACCAAAATTTGCCAAATGTTCTCCCAGGGGGGAAATCGCTCTAGGTTAAAAACCACTACCCTACCCTATGTCAAGATCTTGCTGACCTAATTATTAGCTTGGTATCTCATGGGGCAAGAGCTCCCACTTTGATCTCCTTCTTTAGGATTGTGTTAGTCATTCTTGGATGCTCATTCTTCCATGTACATTTTAGAATCAGCTTTGTAAGTACCATGAAAAAATTGTTGGGGTTTTGATAGGATTTATATTGAATTTATAGATCAGGTTCCAAATTATGGTATTGACTTTTTGTATCCATGGTCATGGTGGGTCTCTGTGTTTGTTAAGGTCCTTTTAAAACTATTTCAATAAAGCTTTGAATCAACTTTCGGTAAAGTTTTTCACATTTTGTTAGACTTATTCTTTGACACCTTATATTTTTCTAAGTGTTATAAATGATATCTTCTTCAAGATTATATTTCTATTTGTTAGTGATGTGTAACAATGTGATTGATTCTCTACATTGATTGAGCAGTTTGATAAACTCTCATTACTTATAATCATTTACTACCCCTACATTCTTTTGGGTTTTATTTTTGTCATTTTGTATCATCTGCATATATATATATATATATATATATATATATATATATATATATATGAAGATATTTGTGTCTGTACGTGAATTTTGTTTCTTCTGTTACAATCCTCATATTTATTAGTACTATTTATAATCTTGTTGCAAAGGCCAGTACCTGCAGTCACAGTTTTTAAACAAAACGGAGTTAACCTAATCCAGCGCCACCAGTAGCCCATATAAAGCTTCTGTGTAAATTGGAAGAAGAGGCTTCTTCCTCAATACCCTTTACTTCCATCTGGTAGGAAATTATCATGATACGTATTCCAATCCACAATGTCTATGATGTAAAATGTGCTCCCTGGGATTGTGCAGTGCACATACAGTGGTCCTACACATTCTTGCATTGGTTCCTGCTTTTTTTAATTACTTAATTAATTAACTTATTTATTTATTTATTTATGGGGGAGAGGGGCAGAGGGAGAGGGAGAGAGAGAATCTTAAGCAGGCTCCATGCCCAGTGTGGAGCCTGACACAGGGCTTGATACCACAACCTCAAGTCGACACTCAGCCAACTGAGCCACCCAGGCACCCCCACATTGTTCCTGCTTTTAAAGGGATGTTTTTAACATATCACCATTGAGCGCAGTATTTGCTGTAAACTTATCAGATTAAAGAAGTTCCCTTTTATTTTAACTTTACTAAAGGTAGTTATAATAAGTGGATGTTAAATTTCAGCAATGCTTTTTGTGCATTGATATGTAATTTATCTCTTTAATTGTTTAATGTGGTAAATTATAAATTACATTAATAGATTTGAATCTTGAATTCCTAGAATAAGTTCAACTTAGTTGTTACATAGTATCTTTTTATACATTCTGGATTTGGATCGATAATATTTTCTTTACAATTTTTATGTGCATGTTCATGAGTGACTATGGCTTCATAACTTTCTTTTTTTATGATGTCCCCCTCTAATTTTACTAATATATTTTACTTCTCAAAATGAGCTGGGAACTATTGTGTTTTGTTTATTTTCTGTATGAGTTTATATATGTTTCGAATTACATGTGATTTGAAAGTTTGGAAGGACTCACCCATAAAGCTGTCTAGCCTTTGTGTATTCTTTGTAATGATTTAATGATTAATTCAGTTACTGTAATGGTTATAGAACGCTTTGTATTCTTGCATCAGTTTTTGGCATTTATATTTGCATGGGCACATGTTTGTGTGCCTTCTCAGAGTTCCCCCACCTCCTTTCTCTCTCGATCAGCACCCCACTCACACCAAGTCATCCCTAGGCTTCCAGGCACAGGTGAAATGCCACACTGTGTGGAATGTAGGCTGGCTTCTATGTGGCTGCCACTGACCCAATAATACAACAGAGGAGAATTTGACCAATGGGATGTGGCAGATAGAAGGGAGCCTGGCATATGAATTCCATTCTCCTTTGGCCTTTCTCTCTGCTGTTCTGCCTTCTTCTTCCAGCACTTCTTCAGAAATTTCCTGGGACAAGCACACGTACCTGCAGAGAGATGTGCTATGCATGTTCACACCTTGGTGTGAAGTTGTGGCCAGTACGCTGAAGTATCACACCACACTGTTGCATGTCTTTCTTGCCTCACCTTCCTTTTTCCCTCAACCTAACCAATACAGGCTTATAACTCCCAAATTAAGTGCCAGGGCTTCAATGCTTGCCTCAGGCTCTGCTTTCTGAGGATACCCTGGCTATGGACAGTTGGTATCAGATGTAACAAACACTTGGAATGAAATTTTGAAGTCAGATTGCTCACCTCTCCAAAATAATAGGAACTTATTGCTGGTGCTAAGCAGATTCAGAGTAACTTCTGGCATGCAGTGGCTTTGGAGTTTTTTAAAGCTTTTAACTGGTTAATTTGGATGAAAAGCAGATGGAGAGCAAGGCAATGGAAGATGAAGTGGGTGAGATATATGGGAGCTATGTTAATTGCAAGGATTGTAATTAACTGCAATTGCAGAGCATGATGACTCTTCTGATAGCCCTCAAGACCTTACCAAAAAAGAGCGATAGGCTCAGAGCAATCTAATTCCAATTTAAGGTCTGCTCTGAATGCTAGCAGACTTCCATGGCAACTTTACAAGAGACCCCTGGTGCGCCTGGCTGGCTCAGTCACAAGAGCGTGCAACTCTCGATCTTGGGGTCGTGAGTTCGAGCCCCACATTGGGTGTAGAGATTACTTAAATAAGTAAAACTTAAAAAAAAAATGGAGACCCTTATCTCCTGCGGCCACAGGGCAGACTGAGCTGAGAATTAGGCTGAGGGTCTGATTATTTGCAGGTTTTTGTAGAGCTTCAAAGGAGAATAGTTGTGCACCTTTGGCATTCTTCTATGGCAAAGCTGTGGCCCTTATAGCAAGAGTGTGGGACCATCAGACCTGGGATAGGAACATGTGGGTGAGAAAACCTGAGGCTCTTTGAACCCCAAATTCTTCTGAGTTCTCCTTAACTGGCAGAAGCAGCCCTGTCCCCCTTGACAAAGTGGACTAGCTCCTCCTTGCTTGGAGACAGGAAAATTATTTCTCTTGACACAGGTGCTTCCCAAGATGACATTTATTCTCCTCTGCACACTCACCACTGTCTGCAGGCCGGTAATCAGAATTAAAGCTCAGAATAGTTTGTATCAGTTAGGGCCCCATCAGAAGACAGAAGCTATACCAGCTACTTTAATAGAGAGAATTGAATATAAATAATCATTAAGCAGGTATTGGATAACTGGAGAGACAGAAAGGGAACAATACTCTATTAGGAAGGTGGCGATTTGTGGGAAGCAGCCAACGCCCTTGTGGCTGGAGATCAAAGGGAAGAGGTTAGAATTATTAAAATGTACAGCCTTAAGTGAAGGAACTCCCGGACCTGAAGGTCAAAGCTCTGCGGAAGGGGCACGACTCTACAGCTGGTGGTGTTTCTGAGCTCAGAAAAGGGGCTGATGGGAATGGGATCCAGATCTCTGGGGGGAAGGTGCTGGTTGAGTGGTGCTGGGGTCTTGGGAGTGGAGATGAAATGCGCTAAGGTTGTTTGAGGGAATGTTGGCAAAACTGCAAACGGTAACCAATTGCTGCTGCTGGAATGAACGCCTGCTGCCAGGGTAACACTAAGATCAGGATTAGAAATATAAAAGACAGGAATAGGAGGCAAAAACAGGGAAAGTAAGCAAACAGGAAGGAGCAAGTCCCTTCTTCCTCCAGCCTTCAGTCTAGCGCCCCCTATTGACAGACCCTAACAGAGAATCAGCTAGCAAAAGAGAAATTGGTTTGCAGGGTCCCAGCTCCAGCGGAGTGTAGAAGTGTGCTTGAAGCCGAGAGGCATTAGCTTCCCAGCTGACATTCAGGTGCGCGGGAGCTTACAGATAGGCACTGTCAGAATCCACAGCCAAGTGGATCCTGTTAGTCCAGAAGAATATAGTTGAGTAGATAGAGTTGAGTTCGTTGATTGGGGGGGGGGTTCTCACTATGGTGCAGGATTTCATGTTTTGGCAAGAACACCCAGAGCTGATCCTAACAGTTTGCTGGAATGGCTCTTTGAAGCCTGACTTGGGGACGGCCTACAGAATATGAAATGGAGATGCCAGACCTTCCTTTCCATGGTGTTGAAGAAGAGGGCAGATAGCTCAGGAAATAGAAATACTAGATAGATGTACTGTATACGGTCTGAGTACCCACTATCTGTGTTCTCTGGAGGGCACAGAGAACACTCCTTTCACTAACATAGCACATGATGCACTAGTGAGGAGAACCAGGCATCGTTGCAAAGCTTGGTAGTAGAAGGTCTCCATAAGCTGTGTTGAAGGTGGGGATGCTGCCATTGGCATGGGCTCCCTAATATCAGTGGGCAAGATGGAATCCCTAGAATGGCAGAGGCCAGGTTGGAAGCACTTAACCATTGGAAACAAAGTGGTCATAATTACTGCAATGAGCAGTCAGGCTATATAAAGTCCCTTTGACCCTTGGATTTATAGTAGTGGCTAATACAGTAAAGCATTTCAAGAGGCAAGAGAGGTAGATAATCAGCATGCTAATCAATGTATAGGTCGTTAGAGTCAATCAAGAGCTTACGGGTTGGGGTGTGCAAGAACCACCACAATGGAAAATCAGATCGTTCATCCATTTCCCAGATCCCAGTATCCATTTATTAAATGGGAGGGACCCTAAAATCCTACTTCATGCAGTAAGCTTTCTTTCTTCAATCCTTTACCAAAGAGACCAAGAACCATTCAACAGAATAACCATGCACTGGTAAAGGACATACTCAGATTTTCTCTTTTTTAAATATTTTATTTGTTTACTTATTTATTTGAGAGAGAGAGAGTGCATGCACATGCATGTGTGAGGGGTGGGAGGAACAAAGGGGGAGGGAGAGAATCTCCAGCAAATTTCACACTGAGCACAGAGCCAGACGTAGATCCAGGGTGGGTCTCAGAAATCTATATTCTTGGGGGTTTTTTGTGGTTTTTTATTTTTTATTTAATTTTTTAGGTAAAAATTTTAATTTAATTTATTTATTTGGCAGAAAGAGAGAGAGACAGCACAAGCAGGGGCAGCAGCAGAGGGAGAGGGAGAAGCAGACTGTCCGCTGAGCAGAAAGCCCAACATGGGGCTCAATCCCAGGACCCTGAGATCATGACATGAACTGAAGGCAGACACTTAGCCAACTGAGCCACCCAGGTGCGCCTGTTTTTGGTTTTTGTGGGTTTTTTTTAGAGAGAGGAAGAGTGCAAGCACAAGCGGGTGAGAGAGTGGGGGGAAGGCACAGAGGGAGAGGGAGAGGGAGAGAGAGAATCTTAAGCAGGCTCTACACCCAGCACAGAGCCCAACACGGGGCTCATCTCACGACCCTGACCCTGAGGAGTCACATGCTTAACCCACTGAGCTGCCTAGGTGCTCCAGGGAAGACTTAGACTTTTCAAAGGTTGATTCATATGAGGTGTGCGCTGACACTGATGCCTGGAAAACCTAAATGCCTCCATGATATTCATATTCTGGCTAGAATGGAAATTGCTTAGGACAAGTGATAAATGGAGCTTTGGCATGAGTCTTTTCTATACCTTAGATTATTTTTTTAGTTCTTTACCATACACTTGAGATAAACATTCTTAGCACCTGGAAGAGCCTTCATATTGGTTCTCTGACCTGTGAAGTAGGGGACAAGTGGAAAGCCTTGAAACTATCTGGAAGCTGTCAAGACAGAAAATCAAAGACAAATACTGTATTCCTGGTTGACTGCCACCATGAAAGACTTGAAACATGCAAGAGGTCTATATTCCCATTCAAGTTATCCTCTGTCCTCTGCAAAGACCAGAACAACACTTTGAATCCAGGCCGTGGCAGACTAGCTTGTACAGACTAGCCCTGTAGCTAAGCAATTAGGAAAGCTGTTTAAATAGTTTTAAAAATCTGTTTAAAACAATTAGAGAGCTGACACAGCAATGAAAACTTAAGAGACTATAAAGAAGGTAAGCTTAGAAGTGGGCCTGACATTTAGCATAGCTTTTTGCTTTGAGGCATTTACCGATTAGTAAGCAGTGGTATAGAGGTTCAGAGAAGCCGAGAGAAAAGCTGTGGCTGAGGGACCATGGGTAAAGCAGAGTTTTAGACAGTTTCATGGATATGGAGGAACAAAAATTGGAGTTCAGTGCCCAGGAAGTAGGAGGGGTTTCTATAAATACTTCCAGGCTTTCCCCTGGGACCCCTGAAGAGTTATAGTTTAAGAACTAACCAAAATAGACCAGTCTTTTAAAACCAAAACCCAGCTTTCAATCAGCTGTATCTCAGACTAAATTGAGATGAGCTGTTCTTACCCTAATTGCTTGCTAGAAATGCATCATTTCTGGAGGAAGATACTATCATCTTGTGTAAGACAATGACTGTACAATTCCTTCTTGCATTTCAGACCTTCCTTCTGAGATGGTTTTTCTCCCACTAAGAGTTATTTTAGTGAGAATTTATTGGTAATACATTCTTCAGTTTTTATTCCTCCTGAAGTGTTTTTAGCTGATTTAAAAATGGGCAAAAGTGAGCAAAAGATGTGAACAGACACTCTGGCAAAGAAGATATATAATAAGCATATGAAAAGATGCTCAATATCACGTATCATTGTGGAATTGTAAATACAAATGAGATATCACTATGCACCTATTAGAATGGCCAAAATCCAAAACACTGCCACCAAATGCTGGCAAGAATGTGGTGGAATAGGAACTCTCGTTCACTGCTGGTGGGAATGCAAAGTGGTACAGCCACTTTGGAAGACACTTTGGCAGTTTCTAATACAAGCTAAACATATTATTACCAGACAATTCAACAATCACTCTCTTCGGTATTTACACAAAAGAGTTGAAAATATATCCACACAAAAATCTGCACATAGATGTTTATAGCAGCTTTATTTATAACTGCCCAAACCTGGAAACAACCAAGATATCCTTCAGTAAGTGAATCGATAAATAAATTGTGGTACATACAGATGATGGAATATTTTTCAGCATTAAAAAGAAATGAGCAGGGGTGCCTGAGTGGCTCAGTCGTTGAGCATCTGCCTTCGGCTCAGGTCATGATCCCTGGGTCCTGGATCGAGCTCCGCATCGGGGCTCCCTGCTCAGTGGGAGCCTGCTTCTCCCTCTCCCATTCCCCCTGCTTGTGTTCCGTCTCTCACTATCTCTCCCTCTGTCAAATAAATAAATAAAATCTTTTTTTAAAAAAAAACAGCAATCGAACAATGAAAAGACATAGAAGAAACTTAAATGGATATTACCAAGTGTAAGAAGCCAATCTGAAAGGCTGTACATTGTATGATTCCAATGCTATGATATTTGGAAAAGGCAAAACTATAGAAACAGTAAAAATATTAGTGGTTGCCAGGGGTTAAAGAGGAGGGAGGGATGAAAAAAGTGCAGTGCAGAGGATTTTTAGGACAGTTAAACTCTTCTGTATGATACCATAACGGCAGATACATGTCATTATACATTTGTCAAAACCCATAGAAGGTACAACACCAAGAATGAACCCTAATGTAAACTATGGACTTTGGGTGATAATGACGTGTCAGTGTAGGTTTGAATCTCAGCTGTATCACCTAGTAGCTGTGTGACATTGACCAGTAACTTAAACTCTCTGAACCTTTGATTTCATATCATAAAGAAGGAATACTACTGTCTTTCATTGGCTTGTAATGAGAATTAATTGAGATAGTGACATAAAATGTTTAGGAAAGTCCTAACCCATTTGAGGAGATCAGTAAATGGTGATTTGCTCCCCTCCCTTGGCGTAACACTGGAACATTGTGAACATTTATTGAGGGTCTATTGTGTTAAATATTAGTGCTACTCTCCAGTATTTCTTTCTTTAAAAAAAGATTTATTTATTTATTTATTTATTTGAAAGAGAGCATGTGCATGAGTAGGAGGATGGACAAAGGGAGAGAATCTTCAAGCAGACTCCCCGTTGAGTGCAGAGCCAGTCCTGGGGCTCGATCTGCTGAGGTGGTAACCTGAGCTGAAACCAAGTGTCGGACCCTTAACCGACTGAGCCACTCAATTACCCCTCTCCACTATTTCTGACCTTTCTCTTTTTCTGGACACGTGGGAGAATTGTATTTTCCTTGCCTCTCGCAGTTACTCGTGGCAGTGTGACTTGTGCTAACTAATGTGATGTGAAGTACTTAAGAACTGATGTGTGGTTCTCCTTGTTCTCTGCCAAGGGAATTGCAAAAGCAGTTGTTGATATGGAGTCACCATAAGATGGAAGGATTCTGGAACGCTGAGCCAACCCACAGAGGACAATTGCCCTGAAGCGTTGCCCAGAGCCACACCCACAGGAGACCTAGTGTAATTTAGAAACAAACTTGTTGTGTCTTGCCCCTGGGATTCAGGGATGATTTATTACTGCAGCATCACCTAGACTATTCTGACTGATATATACACAGAGATGTATCAAATGGACCTGACAATGTGGCAAAGTAAAAACAAGAGCTCTGACAGAGGAATGTTCAGTCATGCAGGGCACTGAGAAGGGGCAACTAATCCTGCTGGGCTAGGCAGGGAAAGAGAGAGGAGGCAGCGTTTGAGCTGGACTGTGAGAGCCCAGAGAGAGGGGTGAATGAAGACAGGAAAGTTACACATTCCCTGCTTGGGAAAAGATGGATGTATGGAGGCAGTGTGGGCAGAGGCACAGAGGTGAGAACATTCATGGGGGTATTCTGGGAAGAATAAGACTAGCATTCCTTACGGAATGTTTTCCACATGGAACATTTCTTCATAGAATGTGTGTCCTTCAACACAGTGCTTTTCTACCATAATTTATGTAGGAAAAATGTACTTATGTCCCCCAAAGTCAATGCATTGTTTAGCAAAGTGGTGATGGGGAGCTCAACAGAGAAAGTCTTTACTTTCTTTCCACATATAATCGGCAGCATATCAAGGTTCACAGGAGATCATTGGAAAGGCTCTGAAGGTCAACCAGGGAGACATGTAGTGTGTTATATATACAAAGCAGCCATATTAGTGGTTTCATGGTCAGGAAGTAGTGTTTCAAATATTTTACCACCATTTATTAAATAACTAAATACAAAAACATAAATTTAAAAATATTTTGCAATCTCATGTTAGGTTGTTGCTTACATTCAGGCGTCTGTGGTTTGTGTTCTGGAAAATTGGTTGATTTTGGATTGAGAGGTAATGCACTAAAATTTTTCCACTAAAAATAGTGGGATTGAGGCTCCTGGTTAGTGTTTTCTTGCATTGTTAAGTGAGAGATGCCTGTATTTCTATATGACAGGGCTTGGAGGGGGCAGAGCTATGCCCTGTGAAGGAACCTAGCCCTGAGACAGTGAGCCCGACGGCTACATATACAGAGATGTATCAAGTCTATCAGAGGTTTTTATGCCTTGTGACATGTGGACATGAGTGTACTTTATCAACAGCCCTGACTCCACAAGCATGGGGAGAACCTGAAGTAGGGAGCGGTGCTGGCTCAGTCTAGCTGAGAGCCAAGGGCCTCCACTGAGGAGTGGGGACAGAGAAGTGGAACAGGAGAGACATTTCAGAGGCTGAATGGTGGATGGAGGGCACAACGGGTTAAATTAAGTCAGGGAGTCATCCAGAAAGGTGATGGGGAAGTAGTTGTGGTTATATTAGCCAAAACAGAGAACCTCAGAGGAAGAGGAGAAAGAAAGACAAAGAGGAGAAGCAGCGGCAGGTTTAAGGGGGTGAGGATGGCTGACAAGGGTGACTTCATTTGGACACATTATGTCAAGATGTTCTCTGGGAAGGGTCCTCTGTGTCCCTCCAAAACTCAGCCTATTAGCTCACACCGGCTCCTCTCACTGGGCAGTCACAGTGACATCACTAAGATAGAGTGAGTGGATACTCTGTTGTTGAGGTAAGCTTTGAGAGGAAAAGCAAGGCTTAGGAAGGTAGTCCTGTAACCTGGAGGCTGCCACGTCCCTCTCCCCCGACGCCCTGGTCTCTGGAGCCACATGGTCAGCAGGCCTGGCTGAGGGGCCCGTGGATGTGACCTGCCAGGGGCCATCTGGATGGCTTTGCTTCTATAGGGAAAGTAGAATCAGCTTGAGGATCATAGTTTCTGCCTTTAAAACCCTTGGTACATCTAAGGAGTCCCATCTGGGTTGATTGCATAGAGAGCGGATTGCTTTTAGCTTCTCTGAGCCCTGGTAGATTGTAAGAGTTCATGAGTGGGGTTTCAGGTAGGCTATTCCAGTCTTAAATTCACCTGCACTGTCCTGGACCTTCATAGAGAAGTGGGAAAATAACCTTTTTTTGAGAGAGAATATAAGTCTACAAGGGCAGGGAATGTTGTCTGCTTTATTCACTAATGGGTCCTACTCCCTAAAACAGTCCTGGACCAGATGGGAGCTCAATAAATATTTGCTGAATTGAATTAAGCTGACATTCAGTTTCTTCACAAATCGAGTTTTCTGTTTCCTGTCAGTTTCTAGAGCAGTCAGCATGGTGCTGTGCTGGCCCATCTTCCTCTTCATTGGCTCGGCTCCAACTCTCAGGGCTTGGTGGACACACAGTTGGGGGTCTGGGCCATGGCAGAGCATTAACCCCCATGCCTGGGTTTGACCTGGAAAGAAACCTTGTCTTCTTACATGGAAGGACTTGCGTTCTCTGACCTGAGGCTCTAAGTCTGACTGCTTTGCCCCCTCTCCTGTGCTCAGACACAGTAAGAGGGGTTGCTTCACACAGACAGCCGAGTTTGACCCACACAATCCATGCAGATAATGCCTGGGGTGGTGACACCCATCAGTAAGGCGCTCCCGCCCACACCTGTAACTGTATCCCAGCAGGCAGTGTAGACCCTGTGATCAGTAAACGAATGAAGGAATCAGTGGAATAGTTGAATATTCTTATTGGATCTCTCTCCAGTTCTATCTCAGTTTTAAAATATATTTTAAAGAACATACTTTCTGGATCGTTGAGAAGTTTCCTCCAGCGGAAGACCCTTCAGTTATGGTACTGATTGTCGGAAGCAGGCAGACTGGACTGCTGTTGCTCTATCCCTGGGAATACAGGATGCTGGGACCCTGTAGAACCCAATCATCTGAACAGACCTGCCTACCAACTTTCCGGGCCCTCTTGTTGTGAGATGAGGAAGAACTCTCTCACAGTGCTCTGGGTTCCACCAAGAGGGTTTCTGCCTCCCTCCCTGAACTGGCAGTGGGATTGGTCTGCCAAATTCTTCTCACTGGCCAGGAAGAGACCTAGTTACAGATTTTTACACTCTCCTCCTCCCAGGAAAATCCTTGAAAGTCATGTTAATTCTCTGGCCAGTCCTGGAAGTAGGTTCATTCACTCATTCATTCATTCATTCATTCATCACCTACCATTTAACCTGCACCCTCCCTGTGTCTGGTACACTGTGGTGAGGAAACCATGCTCAGCCCCCGCCCGTGTTCCTGCTGCCCACATCCCTGTCACCAGGGAGATGGGAATGCTCAGCTAGCACAGGTGCAGACGCTCCCTCCGATCTCAGCGTGTTTTCACACAGACTGTGCTCGCTTCAAGAGGACAGAGGTGCCTGGGTGGCTCTGCCAGTTAAGTATTGGACTCTTGATTTCGGCTCAGGTCCTGATCTCATGGATCGTGAGATTGAGCCCTGTGTCGGGCTCCGTGCTCTGCTGGAGTCTGCTTGGATAGTCTCTCCCCCTGCCCCTCGCCAGCTCATGCTCTCTCTCAAATAAATAAATAAATCTTAAAAAAAAAAAGTAGGACAGAGGCCAGCAACGAACTGAATCAGAGTTGTTTATTTTTGTTTTATTGGAACATAGCCCAATCTGATATAAATATTAATTTATCAAATTCTTAATCATTTCATAAATAAATATTAAGTTAACAGACATTTTACAGAATGTTGTGTTAAATAAGGTTGAAGTACATATTTATTTTGCCTGGAGCAAACTGGAGGAAAATACTTCAACGATCGGATATCTGAAATATGTCTCAAACATTTTATTTTTATGCCTTCTGCTTGTGTGAGGTGGTAAAGTAGGAGAATGCCTGAAATATCTACTTTGCCTCTGAAGTTCAAGTCTATGGATCATTAAGGCCCCACCGTTGGTTGGCTCTCATTCTCATTGCAAAAGAAAACATTCTTCTTCTCCTCCAAAATCTTTCACTACAATAAATCAGTTTTGTCTCAACTTTCTGTTGTCCACTCGGTGTTTATGACACCAAGAAACTCTTGCAGGTAGTCTAGGAACTTTTTTACTCTCCATCTCTCTCCTGCACACTTTTTCTGTGAAAAGAACAGACAAGAGGTATTGGAGGAAAACCGTCAGTTCTTGTCAAAACAGGCACAGCCAGACACATAGACTTAAGTTTCCAACAAATGTCTTTAACTTACTTTTTGGTGGTCTATGCGTTGTTTTATTAAAGACAAGTTTCGGAATAGTTTATCCACAGCCTCCCCTTGTGCAGTTTGGTTCTTCAATATGTCTATACCCTGAAAGACTTCTTCAATGCACAATTGGTGCTAAAGGAGGAAAATTTTTAAAAATATAAATAATCAAAACAAGCTATAAAAATTTGGTCCAAAATGTTAGACTTTGTTTTGTGGAGTTTACACAAGTTCCCTTCTCCCAAGTGTTTTTCACTTGTTTCTTTTCCAGTTAGGAAACCACCTCATACTGACCTATAATTTCTTCCTTTTTTTTTTTAAGATTCTATTTATTTATTTGAGAGAGAGAGCATGAGTGGGGTTAGAGGCGAGGGAAAGGGACAAGCAGACTCCCCACTAAGCCCTATGTGGGGTTTGATCCCAGGATCCTGAGATCATGTCCTGAGCCAAAGGCAGCTACTTAACTGACTGAGCCACCCAGATGCCCTGAGCTATAGTTTCTATAAGTAAATGACATTTATACAATTACTGAGGAGTTTGACAAATGATATAAATTAAATGCTTAATGAAAAATAAATTAAGAAGTATAATGCAACTACATTACTGATTTACCTCAAATCAGAGTTTCCTCTGACAGTTCTAGCGTATTTTTATTCTATTTAGACTAATGATATCATATCTTTAACATTTTAATATAACCATGACATACTCCAAAGGTATACAATTCCATTAGACTTAAAATCATTTAAATATGTGGAAATGACTATTAATATAAGACTTCACTGTATATTTTAATGTCTACTGACCATAATTCTAAAAATATAACCCTAAGTTGCTAGTATTTTCAGAAAGACTTTAAAGTAAGGAAAGCCAAAGATAGAGGTGAATGGAGACAAGGAGGCACCTCTCACCCAATGAGGAATTTTTCTGGAAAGAATGTCTGACATGAGGCTCTTTGAGATGGAGAACTGGCAACATCAAAAAAGGGCCTGATCCAGTTGCTTAATGGATTCTACTTAATATTGTAGAGTCATTCCTAACACCATTCCTAATATTCATAAGCACATACATTCACATCCACACACATAAAAACAAAATAGATAAAACTAAATCATTCTAATGTTAACTAATGCTTTGTAGCTTAGAATACGAAACTGATTCATGCAATCGTTTTGTCAAATCATAACTTACATTTTTATGTTCAGGAGTAGGAATCATCAGGTTCTGAAAAGGAAAGGAAATACATTCATTTTAACATATTGTAAGATTCATAACTTTTAATATAATGCTTCCTAGTAACATAGTTACCCATTATATATTACTAACACTCATAATTTCATTATTAATAACAGATCTTTAAAAATTAGCCTGTGATTACCCCTGCTTTTTAAAGACTGTAGGAATCAAAAAGAAAATTACCCCGTCTCCTATCAGCAGAGTTCGATGAGCGGAGAGCAGTGTCAAGGTCTCTGCCACCAGTCCATTCATGGTACTTTCTACAGCAGTGACAGAAACATAGGCAGCCCCAAGAGCTAGCAAACTCAAATGCAGAAGCATTCTCATAGCTCTCAAACGCTCAGTGTTTGTCTTGGGCAAAGAAAGTGCATAGTACAAGATTGCATCCTCAACCAATTTATTCTCTATCTTTGAGGAAATGAATAATTTCTAACAATCAGATAGAGGATGCCTAATAATGGCATATCGTAATACGAAATGTTTCCAATGCCTTGTATCTTAAAAAATAATTTTACCTTTATCTTTTAATAATTATAAAAATCCCTATTTCCCCCCCTTTGAAAACATTTTCTATTACA
Organism: Ailuropoda melanoleuca; assembly: GCF_002007445.2. Classification (NCBI taxonomy): domain Eukaryota; kingdom Metazoa; phylum Chordata; class Mammalia; order Carnivora; family Ursidae; genus Ailuropoda; species Ailuropoda melanoleuca. Next base: position 21,633,582 of record NC_048220.1, read on the forward strand.
AAGAAAATCTTTGGGTCGATACATCATTGCCTCACATTTGCATTTCTTAAAATCAGAAAATGGAATTTCCTCTTAAAGGATGTGTGTAAAAAGGAGAAGTATAATGCACACCACTAAATTTTATACCAGAATGTATAAATATTGGGAAAGTCTTTTTCAGGTTGACCAAATTCTATCACTGTTGTTACTAGACTGATCTGTCTTAAAAGGAATTTAAAACACTTGTGTGAAGATGGTGATTAGAGCAGAGACCATCAAAACGTAGCAGGGTCAAGTTCGCCGGCAACTAGGTTAGGCTCCTTCCTGTTGCAAATGACCAAAAACCTAACCCCAACCCGTTGAAGCCCAACAGGGAATTATTAGATCATACAACCAAATGGTCCAGGGTAGAGGCTCCTTTATATCTTGCTTGCCTTGGTGATTCTTCCTTGGCTCCCTTGTCAGGCAGCTCTCCCACTGTGGTCCCGAGATGCTGTCACATCTCCTGGATCTGTATGTATCCTGTTCCTGAGAAGCAGGAGATAGCAAACTGTGCTTTCTGATTGCTCAGTCAAAAGTCCTAGAATTCAGCTTCCTTGTGACAAAGGACTCGTGTTCACCCTTGAACTGTGGTCAGAGGTATGGGTTATACTGATTGGCTCTCCCTGTAGCTGGAAGCAGGCTTCCTCCCACCCAAGTTGCTAGCTGGCTGTGCAAATCAATGGAATATACAAGGTGTAGCACAACAAAGGTGGTGGGGCTAAGTAACCTGCAGCATGGAATGACCTGTCTAAAGGTGGCAGACCCTCCTCAGTTTCAGCCCTTGGACTTCTGTGGCGAAATCATCCCATTTTTTAAAGAAGTCAGAAAGCCTGATTATTAGGCATAACCTCCTGATTTTTAAATGCTGGCAATTCATATTAAAAAAAACGATATAGGGTACCATCGTGCAGCTTCTGATTTACAGTATAACTGTGGGTCAAGTTGGAGGGCTAGTTATTTTAAAAAAAAACCCTTCTATTCAAAATAATATTTCTCCTAAAAATATTTTATTATGGTAAAATACACATAATGTAAAATTTGGCATCTTAACCATTTTTGAGTGTACAGTTCAGTAGTGTTAAGTACACTCACAATGCTGTACAATCCATCTTGCAAAACTGAAACTCTGTGTCCATTAAACGGCAGCTCTTTCCCCTCTCCCCAGCCCTTGGCAATCACACTTCCACTTAATGTCTCTGTGAATGTCACTAGTCTACGTAACTCATGTAAGTGGAATCATACGATATTTGTCTTTTTGTGACTGACTTATTTCACTTAAGATATCTTCAAGATTCATCCACATTGTAGCATTTGACAGAATTTCCTTTTTAAGGCAGAGCAATGTTCCATTGCATCCATACGCCACATTTTGTTTATTCAATCACCCGTCAATGGACATTTGGGTTGCTTCCATCTTTTGGCTCTTGTGAATAATGCTACTATGAGTGCGGGTGTACAAAATTATGTTTCTTAAAATGTTCTCATAATTCATTAACTTTTCCTCTGTGAGACTGATCTCCCAAAACTGACTTCAAACTCTGTCATAGCGAAGACTATAAAATAGTGTATTTGAAAGACCTTTATTAATGTAAAATTCCATACGAAAGTTAATTATTTTCATCTCCTGTGCAGAAGGAGAACTCCAAGTAATTTTTGTTGATATTCCACCCTCAAGGAAGTGAAGCATCATCCCCCTGAAGTGTGGGATACACAGTGACTTCATTTTAAAGAATACAGTATTGGGGGCGTGCCTGGGTGGCTCAGTCAGTCAAGCATCTGCCTTGGGCTCAGGTCACCATCGATCCTGGGATCGAGCCCCACATTGGACTCCCTGCTCAGTGGGGAATCTACTTGTCCCTATCTCTCTGCCCCCCCCACTCATGCTCTGTCTCTCTCTCAAATAAATTCATAAAATCTTTTTTAAAAAATAAAGAATATAGTATGGGAAGGCGATTATAAGAAGAGGAACTTTGCAATGGAGAAACCTGGCAAACCTCAACCAGGTGACCAAGGTCAACATCAACAGTGATAAGTTACATTAACAGCAACAACTCTTAACATGATGTAATGAGAATGGCATTTTATCTCTGTGGTCTTCCTCCCCAAACCCGATAACCTCTATCTAACCATGAGAAAAACATCACACATATCCAAATTGAGGGAGAAAATACCCGGCCAACACTCCTTAAAACTGTCAAGGTCATCAAAAAGAAGCAATGTCTGAGAAACTATCACAGCCCAGAGGAGTCCAAGCATGGTGACTAAATGTAATGTGGTATCGTGGGTGAAATCCAGGAACGGAAATAGGACAGTAGATAAAACTAAGGAAATTCAAAAAAAACCCCAAAAAAACAAAAAAAAATGGTGGAGTCTAGTAATATGCCAGTGTTGGTTCTTCGGTTGAGACAAATGTACTATAGGAAACTGGGTGCAGGGTACACAGGAACTCTCTATAACATTGTTGCAACTTCTGCAACTCTGAAACTATTTAAAATAAAAGTTTATTAAAAATAATGTTGCAGGGGCGCCTGGGTGGCACAGCGGTTAAGCGTCTGCCTTCGGCTCAGGGC